>NW_020837986.1:84448-249601 GCF_003676395.1 Aethalodelphis obliquidens | reverse complement strand
TTTTTTTTTTGCGGTACGCGGGCTTCTCACTGCTGTGGCCTCTCCCGTTGCGGAGCGCAGGCTCAGCGGCCATGGCTCACGGGCCCAGCCGCTCTGCAGCATGTGGGATCTTCCCGGACCGGGGCACGAACCCGTGTCCCCTGCATCAACCACTGCGCCACCAGGGAAGCCCCGGAAGTAGGTTTTTGAGTGGTTATTTAGTCAGAGGTTTATAATGTATTGATGTTGTGTTAGCTTCCACTGTGAGGTAGAAGTTTATATGGCAAAGAATAAAGATAACTAGAATTTATAAAAGGCAAAGTCTTATACTCACTTTGGTATGTTATTTTGTTGTCTTAATTCTTTTGTCCTGTTGCTAGCCTTATGTTGGGAGGGTATACTTTATATACATAAGTATATATAGTTATATTCATTTTTTAATTCGCACATATATGTATATAAATATGCAGAAATATATAATCCGTATAAGATTGTTGACAAGTGTTAGACCACTTAAACTTTACCTGTGAGCTGATAAATGTGTTTTCATGTTAAAATAAAGATAAGCAAGTAGTGGTTTTCTGGTATATATCTTTCCAATATATGCTGATGCACATTAAGTGATAACATTCAAGAGAAAGTATTATTTGTTCCTCTTTTTGAGGTTTGAGCTTCAGAATTAATGCTGAAAATTTGTAGAGGAAAAGACAATTTTCATAAATGTTCAGAGCCTCAAGGTGCTTCTCTGCATGTTGATCGCCTGACTTCTGTTGGGCAGTTGGAGCTGTTAAAGTTCACTTGCATATGGTGTCTTGATGTGGGTTTGGATCTCACTTGGGGTCCATGAAGACTTCGCAAGGGGTATGTGAGTGCAAATAATTTTAAGAAACTTTTCATTATGAAATTTTAAACACAAAAACTAGGGAGAATACTATAGTGAATTCTCATGAAACTGTCTCCTGGCTTCAGCAATTAGTAACTCATGACCAATTTTATTTTTGTTCATACTCTTTTTTTTCTGTATTGTCTTGAGGAAGTCCCAGATAACATACTGTTCTGTCTCTAAAAGTTTTCATAAGTATCTTTAAACAATAAGGACTATTTAAAAAATTACCTCACCTTAAAAATTTTTTTAATATCAAATATCCAGGTGTGTTCAGGTTTTCAACTGCTTGAAACATAACTATGTTTTATAGTTTGTTTGAATCAGATGCACATATTACAATTTGTTATATCTTTTATGTCTCTCTTTTTTTAAAGTTTGTTATTATTATTTTTTTGTTTGTTTTTATTTTGGGCTGTGCTGCGTGGCTTGCGGGATCTTAGTTCCCTGGCTGGGTTGTGAAAGCGCAGAGTCCTAACCACTGGACCGCCAGGAAATTCCCCTTTTATGTCTCTTAATTTAGGTTCCTACTGCTTCTCTCTCGTTCTTTCCCTTGCAATTTATTTGTTGGAAAAAGTGAGATTATGTCTTGGAAAACTTTCCATTTTGTATTTGATTGATGTCATTTAGCACATTCTTCTGAGCTCTGTGTTTTCTATAAATCGGTGGTTGGATCTAGAGGCTTTAACACATCATTTAAAGATGATCAGTTTCCAGGTTCATAAACTTTTGTTCTCTTAAATCCTTAAGTTGGTCTGCTTGAGAAAGCTTTGCAGAGTCTTTTTCTCCAGATGTCTCCTTTCACAATTGTTCTTCTCACTGCCAAAAGAAAGGAATAACTCTCTTTTTACTGTGTTGCATTGACACTGGGTGTTAGCCAAAAAAAAATCTGGGTTTGGAAACACATGGGCAATTACAAATATTGGTGTCAGGGTGTAAAAAGTGAAGGACTCTAATGGCTGGGTAACAAGTGGTCTGTCAGGTGCTTCTGAGTCTGTTTTCATCAAAATCAAAATTGAAGGGAGGGTTAATCAAATTGCTCTCTGGGAGATAATGAAAAAATAATTTTTGATGGTAGTTCACTGAGATTTTTGTCATGTAACTAAGATTGCATTGAAAGAATTGAGTGACATTGCTTTCACATAACTCCTTCCGCCTAATTATCTACTCATGTCAGCAAGTTTTATTTATAATTTTACAAACAAAATGTAGAAATTGACGAACACTGTTGCAGTTTATGAATATTATTCATTGCGATATCTGAATGCACCAGGAGGCAGGGGTGGAGAAGAACCTCTGCCTTTGTATCTTAACAGATTCACTTACAATGAAAAAAGTACTTTTTACATGTATTTTATCAAAATTTATAATACACTGTTTTATATATATATATTTATATATATATTTATTTATTTTGTGGTACGCGGGCCTCTCACTGTTGTGGCCTCTCCCGTTGCGGAGCACAGGCTCTGGATGCGCAGGCCCAGCGGCCATGGCTCATGGGCCCAGCCGCTCCACGGCATGTGGGATCTTCCCAGACCGGGGCATGAACCCGTGTCCCCTGCATCGGCAGGTGGACTCTCAACCACTGCGCCACCAGGGAAGCCGCACTGTTTATATTTTAAACAATTAACATCCTAATAATGATTATAGTAATAATTCAAAATAAAATGTTTTCAAAACTTAAAGCCTGTGATCAGATGGAATTCAGTTTTCAATTTATATATCCTTTTGTTGCAGAGATGGAATGATTAATAAAATACTTCTCAGCATAAAATGATATTCCATTATGATCAAATACTGTGAGAGAAGAAGAATGGAAATTTGTATTCCAGGAGAACGGAACAGTTATAAAATTTCTGGCTGTTAGTGAGGGATGATGATAATCCAAGTTCCTTTGAATACTTGAGAATGATGTAACAGTTTATTAAAATGCGAATAGTTATAACATCTTGGAAATTACTGCTTTGTAACTAGTTAAGCTGATGAAAAATTTAAATGTCAGTTTACAAATCTTCTGGGTTACATAGTTTTTCCAGATTCTTTTGGTGGGTATGTGAGCAAAAAGTTTAAAGTCCTTTGGAACTGACTTATGTCAGGCTCTGTGCTTACTATGTGGTGATAAAATGACTGGAGTGTTATCCTGGCTTTCAAGGAGTAGATTCTCTAGAAAAACTACATCTGTCTGAAGCAAAGACACATAACTTTATATTAAGTGCAAAGAAGCTTGCTTACCCCGCACACCCCCCTCCCCACATTCTTAGCAAACAAGTGGCTGGCCCTTTAGTGTGTATATGCAGAATTACAATTTTATATTTGGAATTTTAAATCAACCCTCCCTCGTGCTTTCTTTTTTTTTTTTTTTCTCGTGTTTTCTTTATCAAGGTGCATGTTGGAAAAGAAATGTTCTTATTAAAAGGAAGAAAAATTGATATAGTGATTAAAAGAAGATGAGAATAGTAATGATTCTGTTAAAATTTTAAATGTGCATTTTTAAAAACAAAAATCATTGTTCTTTCATATCTTAGCAATTTATTTTGCCCATATAGGAAATGGATAAAAGAAAGGAAAAGAATTTTTACATGACTTAATATTTCACCATTAAGATAATTTAATGTGTATGGTCCCCCTCCATGAAGAATAAATAGGAAGGCTAAAATAGAAAGGTTAATGTAAACATTTTTAAAACTAATTTCTTCTTCCTTTTTCTATTGCGGGGGAGGGGGAGGGGGCGCTTGAAGGAAGCTCTGTTTCCCGAGGTTTTTAAATCTTCATGCACCAGGTTGGTCTTTTTGCTGAGGATGAGGCACTTTTGTGGTAGTGTTGCCATGGTGACTGCTTTCCAAGTGCTGCCTCAAGGTCACTCATCACTCATAGCCCTGAATACTTGGTTTTTGTTAGAGAAAAAATATCAACACTCGGTGGATAAAATGAAGTTAATTATCACATTGCATTATTCAATCAAATCTAGCAAAATTATACTTTAAACCATGTTGTGTGTTGACAGTATTGATAAACTACTTTCTTTGGATACTGCATTTTAATCTGGTCAGATTAGAAGGCTAATGGTACACCTAAAATTACCCATAGCCTTATATTGTAATAATTTGATTTTATTTCACTTGTGACCCTTGTTTTTTTTTGATGGAACAACTTTATTTTATTGCATTTATGTTTGAGTATGTCTAAACATACCTGCCTCAGTATTTGTATTTTTGATACGAGACAAGGGCAGAGATTTCTTAACATTCCTTTTCTTTTTGGTGAACTTGGCCTGAAGTTGCCAGTTGCATCAGCTTTTGTTCATATTAGGATGATCATTTTATTTTCCCCAAACTAGATTTCAGAGATCTGTTGTCTACCTGATTTCTACTTCATGTATTCTTTGTCTTATACTGCTGTTAGTTTTCCTTGTCCTTACTTTCTGGATTTTTATATTTTAGTTAAATATAGATGTTGCAGCATCAGAGATTTTCATATATTGCTATCAAACTGGTTTTCAGTGAAGGAAAATATGAAACGAAATACCCCTTTGCATTAATGTTTGTTTTCTTTATGAATCTTGTTCTAAGGAGAGAAGAGTCAGCCATGCGCCTCCGTTAGGCTGGAAGGTGACTTTGAAATCAGAGATGAGAAACATTATTTATAAAAAGGAACGTGCCACCAAAACAAACAAAATGCTATTCAAACACATATGACTAGAAAATTTGGTCTTTCAGCTAATTAGAATCTAACCAGTTGCTCTTCCTCCAGGGGAATTGGATGAATTCGTTCTCATAAAGCATTTTCCTCTGTGCTTTTGCAGAGCAGACACCTTTGTAATGTCTGATCAAGATATCTTACAAGCTTGAAATTTCAGAAATGCAGAGCTCTATAGATAGTACTGCAAATATGCCAGGTAGTAGATGCCAGCTAACGTTTGTTTCATTTATACATATTTATGAAACCAAGTATGTTATTTGATGCTATTTTTGCTAATTTATTTGGAAAAGGAATTGATTTAAAATTAAGCTATGATGTGAGGCAATATGATCTAGAAAAAAGAATTTTAGACTGGGAGGTCAGGGCTCTGCAGTGATACTCCATCTATCTTACTTTGTAAACTTGGTCAAATCACTCTTTGTGCTTCATTTTTCTCATCTTTAAAACAAAGTGGTTCCATTTCCATAGTGACCTTCCATGATTCCAGTCTCAGTATTGTTCTGTGTTTAAATTTGGATTATATCAAGTGGAGGAAGATTGCAGTTCATCTTAATCTAAAATGTTGACTCTTTCTGACTAATTTTAGATGTAGATTTATTTTATGTTTTCTTAGGTCACATTCAAGTAATTTTGTGTTCTAGGTACATATTTAAGTAGATTATTTTGAAAGGAGGGGAGGAAGAGTTTGAGAGTGTGACTGGTTTATGATAAACAGCAGTTTTTAAAATGTTTTGTGACTAACTCCACAAAGTTAGAACTGACTGTAGAAACTGAAAAATGTCAAATAGAAATTGATTTTGAATATCTTCATTGTGTACTTAATATAGATATAGATTCTAGACATTTTCATTGAGGAGGGAGGGTTAGTGTGTAATATGTTTTTCGTTGCAGTTTTCCTTAACTCATTCCATAGCACAGGAAAGCACTAGTCTCAAAAGATGGTGCACACCTGTGTTTCTTTTTTATTAGAAAAAAATTAATGAGTTAAAAAATTTTTACAATATGTAGGATATATGAACAAGAAGTGAAGGCTATTTGTGTTTTAGTATTGGATCTTTTCATATCCACTTGCTGCATATATAAGCACATAGTTTTTACTTCATTGGATTGTATTGTGCTTATTCTGTTATTGCCATCTTTTGGTCAGAATAGAGAGATCTACTTCATTTAAAAATTAATGAAAAATATGGATCTAGTATAGTCTAATACTAAGCCAGACCTCTGGTAAAACAGTGCCACAAAGAACATTCTTTTTCTTCCATTTTACCCACTTGTGTACATATTTCCATAGAACTCTGTCGAATTTCTGGGTCAGAGGGATATCCTTAATGTTCGGGTGGATATTTCAAGATTGCCTTCCAGAAAGGTTTAAAAGTTTACAGTTCCCATAACAGTAACACCTCCTTTTCGTGTACATTTGGATGATGATCTTGTCATAGCTCCCATTTATTGAGTACCTACCTTGTGTTACGAATTGTGCCAGATGCTTAGTTTATCTCTCACTAATCTGATAATATGGTAAGATATTATTTTCATCACCATCTACAGTTGAGGAATTTGAGGGTCAGAGAGGTGAAATAACTTCCTTAAGACCATGTAACTAGTAAATGGCAACACTGGGCTTTTAATCCCCATCTCTTTGAATCCAAAGTCTGTTTCCTCTATCGAAAAACAGTATTTCTAAAATCGTTCAGGTTGAGAGGACTGTTTAATAGGTAAGAGGACTGTCTTTAATAGATGCACATAAAAATTCAGAATATGCATTTTTCCTTCAATACAAGTGATATAGCCACATAAACATATTAACATTACTTTTTAATAGTGTTTTAGATCAGCCATAGCCCAAATAGTATAGATAATGCACTTTTTTTAAAAAAAAAGCATATATGGGGTCTTCCCTGGTGGTGCAGTAGCTAAGACTGTGCTGTCAATGCAGGGGCCTGAGTTCAATCCCTGGTTAGGGAACTAGATCCCACATGCATGCCGTAACTAAGAGTTCGCATGCCACAACTGAGGAGCCAGCATGCCACAACTAAGGAGCCTGCGTGCCGCAACTAAGGAGCCCACCTGCCACAACTAAGACCCAGTGCAACCAAAGAAATAAATAAATATTTAAAAAACATATATGATGTACAAATCCTGATTCTGGCTTTAGGTATTTGATTTTTTGAGTTTGGAAATGCGTCTGATTCTAAGTGGTATTGCGGTTAGCTTGTGGAATCAATGACTGTGACTAGAAATATACTCCCAGTCTATAAATCCAATCTGGTTTTAGGAAGAGTAGGCTACATTAGTTTGGTAGGGCTGCCATAACAAAGTACCACAGACCTGGTGGCTTAAACAACAGAAATTTTGTCACAGTTCTGAAGGCTATAAGTTCAAGATCAAGGTATCTGCAGAGTTGATTTCTTATGAGAAAGAAATGAAATTTCTCTCCTTGGCTTGTAGATGGCTGTTTTCTCCCAGTGTCTTCACATGGTCTTCCCTCTGTACATGTCTGTGTCCAGATTCCCTCCTCATATAAGGACACTAGTCATATTGGATTAGGGCCCTCCCTGATGATCTCATTTTAACTTATTTACCTCTATAAAACTTTATCTCCAAATACAGTCACATTCTGAGGGAGTAGGAGTTAGAACTTCAACTTATGAATTTGGGGGGATGCAATTCAGTCTGTAATATACACCGTATTATATTTTATCTTCCATATTTTAAGGATTTTGGAATTTTATGTTTCTGATGTTTAAACATGTATTTTAAATGCCCTTTATGTATTTGAAATGACTGATTTAGTATTATGAGAATTCTAAACACTTTGTTAACAGATTTTTCTGTTCTTCTAAAAGCAAACATAGTTAATTTAGCTGGTAATTATAACTAGTTTTTACAATAAGAAAATTATTATTGGGGGGAGGCAGTTTAAAAGAAGTAAAGTACTCACGTTAGAAAAGAAGCTAGGGCTTCCCTGGTGGCGCAGTGGTTGGGAGTCCACCTGCCAATGCAGGGGACCTGGCTTTGAGCCCCAGTCTGGGAAGATCCCACATGCCGCAGAGCAAATAAGCCTGTGCACCACAACTACTGAGCCTGTGCTCTAGAACCCGCGAGCCATAACTGCTGAGCCTGTGCGCCACAGCTACTGAAGCCCGCGCATCTAGAGCCTGAGCTTCGCAACAAGAGAAGCCACTGCAACGAGAAGCCCGCGCACCGCAATGAAGAGTGGCAAGGCCGCGCGCAACAATGAAGACCCAGTATAGCCAAAAATAGAGAATAATAAATAAATAAATAAAGGACTTAACAAATAGTATGTGCTCAATAAATACTTGTTAAAAAGAAAAAAAAAGAAGCTAAGGGAGTGAGGAACAGTAAGTAACCGGAAAAGCCTGAATTCTCAGAATATAACTTTTGCTACTTGGATCTTTGCTTTCTAAGATTCTTCTATTGTAAAGCAATAATAATGTCAGTAGTTACCATTTATTGAACACTGGATACATCTATCAGAATCTGAGTATTTTAAATGCTTTATGTAATTCCTTCATGTAATTCTCACGACAACCCCATAAGGTATTCTTTATGCCCGTTTTAGGCTGAGGCCCTCAACCGGACAGACTATTCTGTATCCAAAGTTTGTAATCTTTACTGCACTGCCTTCTCATTTTCTGCTTACTTAAATTTGTCATTTTATGACAGAGCTCTCTACCATATTATACATGATTTCATCTTTTCTGGACAGGCTAGTTTCCTCACATACTGCAAAGCATGGAGGAGCCAGAGGTTTTCTCCTCTGTGTTTGGCGGACTTCCAAACATCATTCCTGGAACAGAAAACTGAAGACATTTGGTGTTTTATAGCATGACATTAAGTCATAAGTGTGTGTGTTTTAAATTCCAGAAACTGTAGTAGCTGTGTTGGCATGTTTTAATTATATTTTAACCTCTTGAGTCCAAGAGATATCAGTACCACAAATTATTTGATGGCAGAGTTATTCTTGTTTTTCTATAGTGCTTTCCATTATTTTCCCTTGTGCTTATAATCAAAAAGATAGTCTTCTGTATCATAGTAGAATGTCTTCTTCAGATAATTTCTCAAATGTTATAAAATTTTATGTAAATCCTTTTTTTTTGGCCACATCTTGCAGCTTGTGGATGGATATTCCCTGACCAGGGATTGAACCTGGGCCACGGTAGTGAAAGCCCAGAATCCTAACCACTAGGCCACCAGGGAACCCCTGTAAAACCTTATTTGTTGGTAAGCAACTTCTGAGTGTTTTGACCTCTTTATCAGGAATGATTCCTCCAAGATCTCTGAGCATCCTGTACATATTCACTTGAATGTCTCTTTCCTCCCCTCAGTCATGAACAAAATTTTGTGTACCTGCTGTGTGTTAGGTGCTGTGGATGAAACAAAATACAGAGATTTGGGCTCTGCCTTCAGAAGGGAGGAGAGCAGGAAGAGAGGCAGTTACCAGGTGATAAGCACTATAGGGATGTTCAAAGTTGATAGTTATCAAGCTTTTTGCAGGGGAGTATATAACCTAATTTGGGATTGGGAGAGAGAGCTGAAAGAGACAAAGTTGAAGCATCTGAGTAAGCTTTCAGGAGGAGTTGTTATAACGTATAAATTGAAGGTGGGTGATGGGTCAGTAGAATAGCATTCTAACTGGGAGCAGCTTGGGCAGAAAGACTTGGAGCAGTTGGGTTGTCCTCTGGGAAACGGTTAGTTATTTAGTGTGGCTGGATCATTACATACAAGGAGAAGTCTTTAGAATAAAGGTAGACTTTTGGAGTAATCCAGGGAAAATGTGCTACCTGGACACTAAAGGGTAGTAGGAATGGGGTTAAAAAGAAATGGATAGATTTGAGAGATACTAAAAACTATAATGATAGCATGGAATGAGGGAGGTGCAGGACATGAACTCTTAAGAGCATCTTGTGTCTCTGAGTTCCTGGTTTGCTTATAGTAGGCATTTAGTAACTGTTTTTTGAATAATAAATGAATAAAATAGATAATTTTGGTGATGATCAGAATTTATAAGTCTAACATACACCTTTGTTCAGTTCTGCATGTTTTTGGATGTCTGAGTATTGCCATTATGGAATGTAGTAGTGGAATTTTCACATAAGTTTATATAAAAAGCTGTTGAAAGACAACTTGTGGGATTTCCCTGGTGGTCCAGTGGTTAAGAATCCGCTTTCCAATGCAGGGGACGCGATTCTATCTGGGGAACTAAGATCCCACATGCTGTGGGGCAACTAAGCCTGTGCGCCGCAGCTACTGAGCCTGCAAGCCACAGCTAGGGAGAGAAGCCCGCGTGCCATAATTAGAGAAGCCCGAGTGCCACAATGAAACATCCGTGTGCTGCAGCCAAATAAATAAATAAATAAAATACATTAAAAAAAGACAAAGCGTCATTATTTCCTCATATTTCCCTCTAAGGTCACACAAGTGGCAGAGCTCCTGATAGAACTGAGATCTCAATTCAGGTGTGCTTTGTGGTATCTCATAGGATACTCTTTTGTTGTGGCCATATAACATATTTAATTGAATCATATTAAACTTCCATACAAGCCCTTTTGAAGGCTTTTTTGGGTATTATTTTGTTCTAAAGAGAATAAATTAAATCTTAACTCTAACTTAACCTTGTTGGTAGTAATTTTATAGTTGAGATTTATACAATCACAGTGATTAGTACAATTAAAATTTGGAGGGAAGGGTAGTATAAAAAGCATGAACTTGGAATTCAGGTGATGCTGAGTTCTAATTAATCCCTGTTGCATCAGTTGTGAGACCTTGAGCAGGTTATTCTACCTACCCGAACTTTAGTTTCCTTATCCATGGACAGTGAAATACTATGCACCCGCAGGAGTCTAGTAAATGTTTGTTCTGTTCCGTCTCTTTATGGTAGGATCTAGTTTAAAATAATTTAAACAGTTTGTTTCTCTAGGTTCAAAATGATGAATGAAAATAATTGGAGTGACAACAGGGGTAAAAGTTGTTTGGGATTACTTGTATACAAAACACAATCTTTCATATAATAAAGATCAGTTAATATGTAGTGCTACCCAGATTTTCTTAATCTAGTTTTCAATCTAAGGCATCTAGGGAAACACTGAATAAATTATTTTTGGGCAAGTAATGTATCCCGTATTTTTTAATGAATATGAACTGTAAGATGACATCTAGCAGTATAGTTCTAGTTAAAAAAAAATGATTAAGCTTTTTGGTAAATGATGTGGTTGCTAAAAAGATTTTAGGCAGATTACATTAGATATTGCAAAAACTATTTTTAATATAAGGATAAACAGGGCTTCCCTGGTGGCGCAGTGGTTGAGAGTCCGCCTGCCGATGCAGGGGACGCGGGTTCGTGCCCCGGTCCTGGAAGATCCCACATGCCGCGGAGCGGCTGGGCCCGTGAGCCATGGCCGCTGAGCCTGCGTGTCCGGAGCCTGTGCTCCGTTCCGCAACGGGAGAGGCCGCAACAGTGAGAGGCCCGCGTACCGCAAAAAAAAAAAAAAAAAAAGTATAAACAAATATTAGGTGATCTGAAACAATGCAAGTTCAATCTGGGCTATTCAGGGTTAGGGGCTATGTTAGATGCTAAGTAATTGTACTTGTTCAGTATTATTGGACTTGAGGTTGTCTTAATTTTGAATATTACTTTACTTTTGCTTTTCATTGATATTTGATAAGAAAGAAGAATGTGATTAGAAAGTTGTTTATAGTTGTTTTTTAGTAGCTTTTTCTAATTAAAATGTTAGTATGGCCATACTTTGTTTTATTGTGTTTCACAGATACTGCCTTTTTTTTTTAAAACAAATTGAAGGTTTGTGGCAGCCTTGCATCAAGAAAGTCTGTGTGTCTCTGTCACATTTTGGTAATCTCGAAATATTTCAAACTTAATTGTTATTATATTTTTTATGGTGCTCTATGATCAGTGATCTTTGTTCCTATTGTAATTGCTTTGGGGCACCACAAACCATGCCCAGATAATGTGGAAAACTTGACTGAAATGACAAGAAAGGATTTAGAATATTACATAAACTTAGTTGATAAAGCAGCAGCAACAACGTTTGAGAAGGTTGACTCCAATATTGAGGGAAGTTCTACTACGAGTAAAATGCTGTTAAACTGCATTGTATGCTACAGAGAAATCGTTTGTGAAAGGAAGAGCTGATTGACGAGGCAAATTTCATTGTTGTTGTATTTTAAGAAATTGTCACGGCAACCCCAGCCTTCAGCAGCCACCACCCTGATCCGCCAGCAGCCGGCAACATGGAGGCAGGACCCTCCACCAGCAAAGAAAAAATTAAACGATTCGCTGAAGGCTAATATGACGGTTAGCAGTTTTTAGCAATAAAGTATTTATTTATTTATTTGCTTACTTTACTTCACTGCTTGTGGGGTCTTAGCTCCCCGATCAGGGATTGAACCCGCGACCTTGGCAGTGAAAGCTCAAGTCCTAACCACTGGACCACCAGGGAATTCCCAGCAATAAAATATTTTTAAATTATCCCAGCAATAAAATATTTTTAAATTAAGGCATGTACATTGTTTTTTTAGATACAATGCTATTGCCTACTTAATAGACTACAGTATAGTGTAAGCATAACTGTTATGTGCACTGGGAAACCAAAAAATTCGTGTGACTTTGCTTTATAATGATGGTCTGGAAGTTAACCTGAAATATCTCTGAGGTATGCCTGTATAGGACTTACAGAATTGAGTTTTTGCTGGGTTTTAACGTGAATGAATCTAATTTAATGGCTCTAATATAGCTAAATATCAGCAGATGAGCTTAAGCTGATCGCCGTAAATCTACTTAGAATATTTTTATTATGTTAGGAATTCCCACTTAACACAGACAGTATCTTAGCATACTTGAGGGTGTGCTTCAACAGAATGGACAAGTCACAGCTTCTGGAGTCCTTTCTTACCTGCAAGATGAGATACTTTCCTCATAAGTTGATGTATATTATTATTATAATTAATTTATAGTATGGTAAAAATACAAGTGTGTTATTGCTATATTTTCTGCTTGTATTCTACAAGTCTCTTTGTAATGGAAGTTTTAAGTTCTAATTAATGTTTTTATTTTGAAAGCCTGAACATATTTTCCCACTACAGTGCTTGAAAGCACTGCCTTTGTGCAAACTTTTGTATTCCCCAAGACTTGTGATAAAGTGGAGTTTCCTGTTTATGCGTGTCTGAAAAGATATTTGTGTAATAAACAGCAAAACCTTAAGTGCTCACTTGGTACTTACAGACTTTGTCATTATTAGGAATTGTCAAGGTCAGTATTGCTTTCCTATTGTGTGAATCTACCCAGCTACTTCAGGTTATCGATGAGGGTGAGGAGAGCTGCCTGTGAAAATGGTCTAAAATATTTTCTTCTCTGATTCCGGTTTTTTTTTTTTTTTTTTTTTTTTTTTGGCTGTGCTGCTGTGGAATCTTAATTCCCTGACCAGGGATCGAATCTGGGCCCTCGCAGTGACAGCACTGAGTCCTAACCATCCGACCGCCAGGGAATTCCCTTTTCTGATTCATTTTAACGGCATGGTTGTGCTTTTATTGTATTTAGTTAAGTTAAATTTCTTCTTGGTAAGATAGCTCCGACGTTTTTGTGTGAATCATTAACAGTCTGTAATTCTGCAGCATGTTTTGGTAACATCTGAATATTGTATTTTCCCGCTACTTTAATAGTCCTCAAAAAAACGTTTATTGGAGGAAATTTTTGTTGGGAAAATCAGGTAAATTTCCTTGACAAGGCAAAAACGGTTATCACAGTATATTCAGCTTGGTATGTAGTAGGCACTTGATAAATGTTTTTGAATTGGTGGGGAAACTTTTAAAAATCTTAAAAAAAATTGCAGATGATATTGCAAAGACTTAGGACAGTTGTATGAGAATTTTAAAGAAAAGTCTTCCCGGGACTTCCCTGGTGGTCCAGTGGGTAAGACTCCCAAAGTAGGGGGCCGGGGTTTGATCCCTGGTCGGGGAACTAGATCCCACATTCATGCTGCAACTAAGAAGCCTGAATGCCTTGACTAAGACCCGGCACAGCCAAAATAAATAAATAAATATTAGGGAAAAAAAAGAAAAGAAAAATCTTCCTGTTGAACAAAGTTTAAATTAATTATTGAAGCAAGTTTAAATTTGTTATTTAAGCTATTGTTTAAACAATTTAACATGTTTGGATTAATGAACCAGACATTGCTTTGTCTTCACTGAAAAATTTTCATTTTACTTTTCCTTTTAGGAGCATTGGGTAGCATTATAGAAATGAGGGTATGGTAAAGAAATTCTGTAGCCTTATTTTGGAAAGTTTTATACAACTCAGTTATAAAAAGACATATTACAAAACTTCGTTGCTTAATTGGTGTTAGATATCCACTTGATAAAGTAGCATATTTCTTTGTAGTTCTCATGATTTAAAAAAACAGACTTTTTAGAATAGTTTTAGATTTATGGAAAAATTGAGCAGATAGTACAGTCCCCATTTGTGTCTCTACCACACCCCTCCCTGCCCCCACCCTGTTTCCCCTGTTAGCATTTTGCATTAGTGTGGTACATTTGTTATAATTAATGTACCAATAATATTAAATAAAATCCATAGTTTATATTAAGATTTACTCTTTGTGTTTATAGTTCTGTAGGTTTTGACAAAGGCATAGTGTCGTGTATCTACTATTACAGTATCATACAGAATAGTTTTACCTCTCTGAAAGCTACCCATGCTTCACCTATTCATTCTCCTCCTGAACTGCTGGCCTTTTTTTTAGTTTCTTTAGCTTTGGCTTTTGCAGAAGATCATATAGTTGGAATCATATAGTATGAAGCCTTTTCAGACTGGCTTCTTTTACTTATCATTGTGCATTTATGGTTCCTCCATGTCTTTCTTGGCTTGACCATTTCTTTTTATTTGTGAATAATCCATTGTGTGGACATACGACAGTTTATCCACTCACCTGTTGAAGGACATCTTGGTTGCTTCCAGTTTTGGGCAGTTATAAATAAAGCTGCTGTTATAAACATTTGTGTATAGGTTTTTGTATGGAAATATTTTTGAGTCAGCTGGCTATTTAAATAGGAATGTGATTGTTGCATCATATGGTAAGATAATGTTTAGTTTTGTAAGAAACTGCAATACAGTTTTCTAAAGTGGCTGTACCATTTTGCATTCCCCCAGCAATGAGAGTTCCTGTTGCTTCATATTCTTGTCAGCATTTGTTATTGTCAGTTTTTTAGATTTTAGCCATTCTAATAGATGTGTGGTGGTTTCATTTTTGTTTTAATTTGTAATTCCTCAAAGACATGATATTGAGCATCTTTTCATATGCTTATGTCATCTGTATTTCTTCTTTGGTGAGGTATTTAGATATTTTGCCGTTTTATTTTTTTTATTTTTAAAATTTTAAAACATTTATTTAATTTATTTTTTTGGCTGCATCAGGTCTTACTTGTGGCACTGGAGATCTTCGTTGAGGCACGTGGGATCTTTCGTTGCAGTGCGTAGTCTCTTTGTTGCGTTGCTTGGGCTACTCTCTATTTGTAGTGTGAGGGTTCTCTCTCTCTTGTTGCAGTGCATGCGGGCTCCAGGGCACGTGGGCTCTGTAGTTTGCGGCGTGAGGGCTCTCTCGTTGAGGTGCGTGAGCTCAGTAGTTGCGGTGCGCAAGGTCAGTAGTTGCGGCGTGTGGGTTTAGTTGCCCTGTGGTGTGTGGGATCTTAGTTCCCCGACCAGGGATCAAAACCATGTCCCCTGCATTGGAAGGCAGATTCTTTACCACTGGACCACCAGGGGAGCCCTGATATTTTGCCATTGTAAAATTGGGTTGTTTGATTATGTTATTTCTTACTGTTGTTATTTAAGTGTCCTTTGTATATTTTGGATACAAGTCCTTTATCAGATAAATGTTTTGCAAATATTTTCTCCCAATTTGTGACTTGTCTTGATTTTTTTTTTTTTTTGGTTTAAATTGGCAATTGAGGAAGTGGGCTTGGTATCTGACTTAGGTAAGGAGTTAGTATTTTGTATTTTAAATGTAAAATAAGGTTTAGGAATGTTTATACATAAATAAATTACAACCTTGTCACATGCTCCATATTGTTGTGTGGTTATAAAAGCCAAACAAGCCAGTTTTGGAAATTTGTGGGCCATTTCAAAGTGGGAAAAGGTACCTAGTGATCTTGGGGATATTTTGGTCCATTTCCTAAATTTTTCTTCTCTCTCCTGTGTGTATATTTTCTATATATTTCTGCGTCTTCCTTTTATGTGTAATTGTACAGAACTTTAAATATTTTAAAGGCTGCTTCTGTCTTATAATTGTTGAGAGTAATGCTGGTGTGAACATTTGGTGCATAAGCTTTGTCTGCATTTCTGTTCCTTTGGATAGACTCCTGGAAGCAGAATCTGGATCAAAGATTTTTAAGACTCTTGGTGTGTGTTACATAATTGTTTTCCTAATCTGTTCATTTTGTATTACATTAGGAAGTTTCACATTTTGTAGAGCTTAATTTTTTAAAATGGCATCTTCTTTAAATTCAGTGTTGGGACTTACCTGGTAGTCCAGTGGTTAAGACTCTGTGCTCCCAATGCAGGGGGCCCGGGTTCAATCCTTGGTCGGGGAACTAGATTCCACATGCCGCAACTAAGAGTTTGCATGCTGCAACTAAGAGTTTGCATGCCACAACTGAAGACCCTGCATGCTGCAACTTAAAGAAAGAAAAGTTTCTGAATGCTGCAATGAAGATCCCCGCACGAGGGAACGAAGATCCCATTTGCTGCAACTAAAGACCCAGTGCAGCCAAATAAATACATAAATAAATATTAAAAAAAATTAGTTTTTACTTAAACATAGTGATAACACAAAGTTAGTCATAATCCCACCTCTCAAAGTGAAACGGAGCAGGACCCTTGGGACCCTCCCTGGTACAAATCCTTTCCTTGTCCCCTGTTTCTTGTTTGTAGGAAATAGGCTTCATTTAGCCTCCTTGACCTTCCCTGAGTTCCAAAGGGCATAATCAAACAGTTGTTAATCAGGGAAGGGAGGGAATGCAGAAAGAAAGGAGGAGCAGTCAAGAAACAATAGTACAGCCTTGGGGCTGGCTCCTGGTTCCTCCTGAAGGAATATACATAATATCTTATGCAGGAACTAAGTCCCCCACCCAGGTGGAGGATGGTAACTTCTGGCTGAGCACAAGATTCCTGGAACACTGCCCTGTTACCTCACCACCAACTAATCAGAAGAAAGTCACACACCCTGCAGCTCTCACCCCAAATTTTGCCTATTAAAAACTTCTCCCCTGGGACTTCCCTGGTGGCACAGTGGTTAGGAATACACCTGCCAGTGCAGGGGACATGGGTTCGAGACCTGGTCGGGGAAGATCCCACATACCATGGAGCTACTGGGCCTGTGGCACAAGAACTTCTGTTCAATAATGAAAGTACAGCAGTTAAAGTATTCTGGCAGTTTAATCACTCATCAAATTCTGTGTACCTTTCTCTACTTTTCCCCCAAGAATAAGCACATGTATCTATGTAGACATGTTCTTATACTTTAAAACAATCATGTTATATGTTGCCTGCAAGTGTTTTTTTTTAGTTGTTCCATGGGCATCTTTTTAGGTGATTATTTTGTAGATCTACTGTGTTTGTTTCAATGGCTGTGTAATACACCATTTTGTGTGTCTTTTCTTTAACCATTTATCCGTTCATTTGCAAATATATATAGAGTACTTGTCATGTGTCAGTTACTGGGGACAAATATCAATGAAAAAAACGTGCTAGTCTTTTACTTCAAGGAGCTTGTATCTAATTAAAGTTTATATTCCCCTATTGATGCTCATTATTTGTTCCCTCCTCCCTTTTTTTGCTCTTTTTATAGGGTGATATGTTGAATATCCTTGTACATATCTTTTGTATCTTGATGTACTTGTGCTATGGGCTTGTTGAGCCTAAAGGATACTTGCTTAAAATTACTAATTTTTGCCAACTGGTATAATTTTCTTTCATTGTTTTTATTTTACATTTCCCGAATCCTTGGAAGAGTTGTGCATGTTTTAATGTGTTTATTGGCCATTTGTACTACAGTGAACTGCCTATTTTTTTTTTTTTTTGCGGTACGCGGGCCTCTCACAGCTGTGGCCTCTCCCGTGCTCCGGACGCACAGGCTCAGTGGCCATGGCTCACGGGCCCAGCCGCTCCGCGGCACCCGGACCGGGGCACGAACCTGTGTCCCCTGTATCAGCAGGCGGACTCTCAACCACTGCGCCACCAGGGAAGCCTTGAACTGCCTATTTTGATTCTTTGCCCATTTTTCCTCTTGTGTTGTCTTTTCTTGCTAATTTGTGAGAGCTCCTGTGTATTCTGGGTTTTCATTCCTTGTCTGTTTATGCACTGCAGGTGTTTTCTCCCAGTCTGTTATTTATCTTTTATTTTTTAAAATTTTAATATTTATTTATTATTATTATTTTTCTGGCTGCTCTGTGCAGCATGCAGGATCTTAGTTCCCTAACCAGGGATTGAACTTGTGCCCCCTGCATCTTTCATTTTTTATTTCTTCTTAATTTGGGGCTTACCAGAAAAGTTGCAAGATTAATATAAAGACTCCCAGGTACATTTCACTCACATTTTTCAAATGTTAACATTTTACTATATTTGCTTTCTCCTATCATTTAAAATTAAAAAAAGTATTTTTTCTGAACCGTTTGAGAGTAAGTTGCAGACATAATTCTCCTTTACTCCTAAATATTTTATTTTCTTAAAACAAGGACTTTTTAAATATTATCACACTATGATTATAAAAATCGTGAAATTATTTTTGACACAATCTGTAGATCTTGTCCAGATCTCACCAGTTGTCTCAATAATGTCTTCTAGAGGGAAGGGAAATCCAAGATTGTATGCACTGCATTCATTTATGTCTCTTTAGTCGCGTTTAATCTGGGACAGTTTCTGCTTGCTTTTTTGTTTCATGACATTGATACTTCAGTTGTGTTAGGAAAGCCTCAGTTTGTGCTTGTGTGGTGTTTGCTCATGTTTAGATTCAAGTTCTGCACTTTTCAGGGAGGAATACCATGGACATGATGTGCTCTCAGTTCCTCTAACCAGATCAGTCCCATCTTTGACGATGCTAACATTGACCATTTGGTTGCAGTGGTGTCTGCTGCTTTTTCCATTGTAAGGTTATTTTGGGGAGATAACCGTAAAGTTTGCTGTGGGGTTTAGAGGTTTTGAGCCTGTGATTATGGAAATACCCTATTACTCCGTAAACTCATAGCACTAGTTGTAGCTTCCACTGATCATTGTTGCCTCTTGAATGAATGATGATTATGACTTTTCCAAATGGTGATTTTCCAGTTCGATCATTCCTTCTATATTTGTTGGCTCTCTGCTGTAAAGAAGAGCTTTCCCATTGTGTATATATTTTTATATTTATTGTGGATTTATGAAATTTTAGTTTATTCAGTAGATTATAATTCTTTACCATTATCTTGGTGTTCAAATTGTACCAAATTTATCGAGTTAATGTTTAACTTTATGTTTTTTTGTTATAATTTTTAATATGTTTAAAAGTATTGATTTCTTGGAACTTCCCTGGTGGTCCAGTGGTTAAGACTCGGCGCATCCAAAGCAGGGGGCATGGGTTCGATCCCTGGTTGGAGAACTAAGATCCCGCATGGCGCATGGTGTGGCCAAAAAACAAAACAAAACAAACTGACTTCCTTTGGCTTCTGGATTTTGCGTTGTACTTAGTGGAAGCTCTTTCTTGCCTAAACTGTTGATCATCTAAGTCCCAGGTTTTCTAACCTTTGCTGCTTGCCTCGTGAATACTTCCATTGCCTCTAAGCACCACAATGGGGAGTGGCTGGGAATAGAACAGAACGGTGCAGAGAAGCCCAGATGGTTGCTGTGCATAGCCAAAAACAACCATTATAGCACAGAGCTTGTTTAAAAGAAAAAAATTAACCCTCGGAAATTGAAATCCTTAAGCGTATTCAAACTTCCCCCTTTCAAGCAGTGTGCTAAGTGTATTTAATCTTTTCTTAACGATTCAGGACATTAGGAATATTATTATTATTATTATTTGCTGTGAGTGACACCTCTTCTACCTCCTGAATTGAACAGGAGTGTTTCTCATAAGGTTGAATGACTAAGTCTAGGCCACTTTAATTTTAAGAGTTTTTGTATTTGCTATTCTTAAATTAAAAGAAGTTTTTTTCACCCATTTTCCTTCACTGTCTTTTGCCTGCCAGTTAGCTCTGCTTTCTTGTTGTTACTACTTTGTTGCTTGTAATAGTCTCTCCTTTCTAATCTGCTGTAAAGTTGGGAAGCCAGATACCCACAATATTCTAATAATCTGGGTTTAAATAACAAATACCCTCAAGTGTGAGGCCCTGGGAGTCTCCCTTAATGAGTGGTTGGGCTGTATGTTTTTTTCCACTAAGAGACATGGCTTTTTCTGACAATGTGGGTGGCAGTGAGGATCTCAGTCATTCATAACTGCTCTTTGAAATAGGTAGGGCAAGAGATGCTCTCTGTAATTTATAGAGGAAGTAATGGGTGGTGGTGGTAACGTTATTATTAGGAGAGCTGGAATTTGAATCTGTGTTTTTCCTCTAAATCTATTAAGTATTATTTTTAGTAATACTTCCTTGTCCCATCTATTACGAATAATACTTTCTAGAAAGCTATGTTGTATACTGGCTTTAAGTATGGATCTCTCATGGATTTTTATTAAATGTAAGTTTTATGTTTTAAAAATTTATTTTATTTATTTATTTTTGTCTGTGTTGGGCCTTTGTTGCAGTGGTGGTCTTTCTCTCGTTGCAGCGAGCTGGGGCTGCTCTTCCTTGCAGTGTGCGGGTTTCTCATTGCAGTGGCTTTTCTCTTGTTGCGGAGCACAGGCTTTAGGCGCATGGGCTTCAGTAGTTGTGGCACTCGGGCTCAGTAGTTGTGGCTCGTGGGCTCTAGAGTGCAGGCTCAGTAGTTGTGGCACATGGGTTTAGTTGCTCTGTGGCATGTGGGATCTTCCCGGACCAGGGATCGAACTCATGTCCCCTGCATTGGCAGGTGGATTCTTAACCACTGTGCCACCAGGGAAGCCCTAAAGATAAGTTTTAAAATGAAGCAGGTTACTAGCACATAATTTTCAAGTTCCTATTGGCCTACAGTGTGGGTCCCAGACTAGAAGTGGGAAGAAGGTTGAGACTGTTAGACTTAATCAATTATCTATTTTATTATCATTAATAATTATTAATTTCATGGGAATTCCCTGGTGGTCCAGTGGTTAGTACTCTGCGCTTTCACTGCTGAGGACCGGAGTTCAATCCCTGATTGGGGAACTAAGATCCCACAGATCTCGCGGCGTGGCTAAAAAAAAAAAAAAAAAAAAAAATTATATGTCTACCTATGTACATAAGTATATAAATTTCATTATCTGTTAGTGCTATTATATACAATGCTATCTTCCTGGAACCCTTTTTGCATGGTTGGTTCCTTTCAGCTCTCAGATTAGATGTTGCCTCTTCAGAGAGCCCTTCCCTGACCTGAAATTACTTCCCTCTTCCTACCTCCCTCCTCTTTTATATCACACACCCTATTTATTTCCTTTATGGCTTAATCACTTTTTGGAAATACCTTCTGGAAATATCTTGTGTATTGTTAATAGCCAGTAAAATGTTAGCTCTGTGATTTTTTTATCCTTTGTCCATCTTTAGGGTTTATTTTATCTCCTTGCTTAGGTCTTTTTGAACTCCTCTGAGCACCTTCCTTTGCCCAGGAATGAGGCTCTCTGAATTTAAGGACTTCTGTGAGGGCCTTGTGTCTTGTTTACCATTGTATCCACAGAACCTGGAATAGCAGTCCTGCGGAATATGATATAATTTCAGCAAACATTGAATGTAATGACAACATACTGGCTTTTTCACTTGAGAGGTGCATTTGGGGCTTATAGTCTAATGTGCTTTCAAAGAATAAGCATATGGCGTAGCTGCATTATTACTGATTAATAATACCATTTTATGTGTCATACTACTTTGTATTTTTTTTAAACAGAAATTTTCAATTATGGGATAGCTGGTCTATTTGGTTTGAAGCCATAGAAAATATTTGAATCTTTTTTTTTTTAAACACTTACTCTGTGAATCTTAAAGGGTGATTCTCAAACTTATGTCTGTGAACCACTCTGACAGAGCAAGAAGACATGCAGGCCAATATTTTGTTTATTTTTATTTTATAGCCAGTATTTCCTTTTAGGTTCTATTTTTGGCACAGAAGCTGCATTAGTACGGGAGGGAGACCAGGCAACTACTGTTGTATCCCCAATGTAGTTTGTCTTTATTTGCCAAGTGAGGACTGCATTGGGTACTTGGATAAAACCAGGGGAGAAGAATGATTTAGTTGGAGATGCGAGGGAAAATTGCACCTTCCATACCCTGGTTGGTCTGTGGCAAGAAGCTAGCTACCTACTGTTTAACTCTATGCTTTGTTCTGAGTTATATTTGGAATAAGTCATGTGACGGAAAGAAAGAATATAGAGGATAGGAGAAATTGAGGAAAAATTTATTCCCCCTCAGTGTTTCACAAGATGTCCTGGGGAGAAGGAGTTTGAATAACTAATTTTACCCTTAGTCTGTTTTTAGAGTTTGTTGCATCTCAAAGGCATATGATTAGGTCTTGTTGAATTCTTCTGAATACCTTCCTTGGCCATACCCAGCTACTAGATTCTCTGAATTCAGGACTTCTCACAGTATTTTTTGCTTGGTTGCCTTCCTTTTCCTAAGATGATTTTAAAAAGCCCTTCAGGTATATAGAAAGCTCTGTGCCCATTAAACGATAGCTTTTCCCTGCCAGTCACTGAAAGGTATAAGACTTAAAAAAAAAAAAAAGCATCAATTTATTTGAACTTGCACATGTAATATGTTTATTTTTGTTGTTAAAATTGAACCAAACTTCAATCAGAATGAAAGTGTGGGGAGCATAAGAGAGGGACAAAATTATATTCTCAATTTATGTAGAAAATAGAAACATAATGGCTTTGAACATGTTGATGAATTAAAAAAAAAAAAAAGGCCAGGTTTTGTGTTTACTGTACAATCATTAAAAGCACGTTGCTGATGATATATCTCTGGAAAATCTTGGTTCAGGCATATCTCCCATTTGGTGGGTAGGAAAAATGAGGCACACAAAATCAATCTAATTTGTCCAAGGTTACAGAAAATTATAAGGAGCGTGTAGATTTCCAGACTCTACCTAATATTTTATCCAGTTAGTTGAAATGTATATGGACTTAAAAGAGGACAGGTGAAGTACTTAATATAGTTTCCTAGCTGTACATAGTAATCGCTCAGTTAAATTTTGCTATTATTAATTATTCAGGGAGAAGGTTCTGGTTGCTGATAATGTATATCTTGATGATGTTTTTGAGCACAGAGACATAATATTTGTATTCATGCTGGTAAGAAGAAAATTAAATTGAATTACAGTACAAAACTTATGCAAATACTTTGCAATACAGACTTTTGTGTTTTGGATTTCTGCTTTCATGACTTTTAGGCTACTGTTAGTTTTAGATAAGAGAAATTTGAATCTCTGATTCTGTTTTCTTCAAGGGCCTGTATCTGCCTTTGTAGGCGTTTTGCATAGCAAGTACAGGTCGTTTTGTGTTGAATGCGAAGTTTACTTTAGTGTCTGGTGTTAGATGATTTGTATAGTATTAAGTGAAATGTTTTAATGTATTGTAGTGTTGAGGATATCTTTGATGTAATTTTGACATGAGTATTACATATTGATTAAGTTTCTGTTTCTAAATATTAAGGAGTGCAAATATTTTAATCTTTATATGCCAGGAATTCTGGGATCTTCTTGTTCCCCCTCCTTAAATTGCTGCTGGTGGAGGTGGAAGCCCGTCTCAGTGTTAATAAATGCCATTACCCATTCCCTTCCCCCAGCTTTACACTGGAGCCTAGTTTGCCTGCAGCTGCAATGGTAGGCATCTTTCAGGAAGTGACCTTGGCTTGTATTAATCAAATTCAGAACACACAAAAAGCTTCTTGCTAACATGCTGACTTGATGTAAAATTTTATCGCATCCATTTTCTTTCAGAATGAGGCCATCTTGTAAAAAGAAGATGTACAGAAGACCCCTCCAATTTAATACATTAAAAAAGCTTCTGCAAACCATGTTTAAAAAAACACCTAGATTTTAAAAGTAAAGACTCTTTATAGACAAAGATGCATAAACTTAGATCATGAAGGTTTGGGAGTTGTTACTAGAAAATTACTTGTTTTAATGCTGAATTAAAAAAAAACCCCTCTACATTAGGATCAAGTTTATTTACTATCTTAACTACATTAAATTGCTGTGGAAAATTTATACCTATGAATTTATTTTGGGGCCCTTTAGTAGTTATATATTAAGTAAGATACTTTTGTATATTGGTTATCTTTGGGTGTTCAGAAATGACTGTGGTGTCTTACTCTGTTGGTTTGGGTAAGAAAACTAATGCCCTACATGGAATCATTTTCTTAGGTAGTGGTAGCACCTACAGGGCCTTATAAATATAACGTAAAATTAAGTCAACAAGACTGGTAAAATTCGACCACCTATTGTATTAATGAGAAATATTCTGACTACAAATTCACACAATTGCTTATTAGTATTTAACTGATCATTGTGATAGAGCAGTTAATACAGCTCTTTCACTTTTATCATGTAACGCGTCACAGAAATCTAGTTTTTAAATGTAGGGTAGTTAAGGTGTGTATAGTACAGATCTTCATTTTAACCTTGCTCAATGTTAAATACAGAATGTTGGAAAGAGTAATGGATTAGTTTACTGATGTTTTCTGCATTTGGGAGAAATTTACATTAAGAAAAAAGAATTGGAGAGTAGTTGAGTCTATTGCCAAGGGGTTCACTCTTGAGTTTATTGTACATAGGAGTCACTTCTGTGTACTGAACTGTTTGAGGAGAGAAATACAAGAAAAGAAAGCTTAAACCTTAGGAGCTGTACCTGCATTTTGGTAGATGTACAGTACGAAAAGTACAGGCATGTTGCACGTTTATAAATTAATGATTAGGAGAGGAGGTGGAAAATCTATGCAAATAAAAAATTGGGGTTAGATAAATACTTTGATTAAATGTCTTCAATATCTGAGTTTTTTTTAAAGCATTTACTGGAAACATAACCAGCATTATCTTTCATCATATTGTAAATTGTTCTTAGAATTGCAGCCTCATGGAGATAAATCTATCTCTTTAACTTGCCTAAGTTCACCCTTTGTCTCGATACCAGCATTAATGATTGGTTTGTTAGATACTACAGGATAATTTCAAGGAAAATTACTCGATCATTTCTCCCCTCAAATACCTGTTTAAAATACATGGTCTTCAATAAAATCATCATCTTGAACTTAAAATGTTCTTTGCCTCCTCCTCTGCTACCTCCCCTCCCCCCCCCCCCCCCCCAAAAAAAAAAAAAAAGGGAAAAAGGAAAGCCTTGCAAGAAAAGGAATACAGGCAATCCTGGTGGCCAATGAGTTAATGTTCATTTGCAGCCTGAGGGTCAGCGTACAGTCTCTGTTTCCTGATTGGCTGCTAAAAGGTGAAATTGAAACCACTGTAAACTTTTGACCCTGTAGCAATTCTTGTGGAACGCCTTCCACTGGTGGAGCCCAGAGCTTCAGCTCACCTCTCCACCCAACCCCTCCCACCCCCTTTCCTGTATTTATTTTGTGTGATCGTGCAGCACTGCATGCAGTTTTTCCAGGAGATGGGGGAGAGGGAGGTGGAACAAGCACCAGCAAGTGGCTGGCTTCATGCCTGTTTTAGCAACCATGTCATTACTAACTACAGCTCAGCCAGAGATATGGGGCTTGTTAATAAACTGGTCTGCCAACCGGAGTTTTTTAGTTTTCTCCTTAATCTCAAGGTAATTTAAAAAATGCAGAATGGTTATATTTACTGCCATTGTTCATCAGTGGATAGTATCGTAGTGCAAGCAAAATGTATGGCATGATTTCCTGAATGTGTTGAGTTAAAAATAGCTTTCATATTAAGCAACCTTTATACACCCCATTAATGTTTCCTCTGTCTCTCATGATTTTTACACAAATAACATTTTACAAAAGTTTTTTTCTTCTTTGCTTTTGTCTTTTGTTATAAAGAAACTCAAATGGCATTTCGGTTCTAACTATGGAAAATAATTGCAGAAGTTATCTGTACATTCAAATTTCGT
Organism: Aethalodelphis obliquidens; assembly: GCF_003676395.1. Classification (NCBI taxonomy): domain Eukaryota; kingdom Metazoa; phylum Chordata; class Mammalia; order Artiodactyla; family Delphinidae; genus Aethalodelphis; species Aethalodelphis obliquidens. The sequence goes on along the minus strand of NW_020837986.1, from coordinate 223,804 downwards.
TAATAATTCTTTCTCCCCCCTTTATTTTTTCTTGGCAGAGGTAAATGGTTTTGGATTTGTCTTTCATTCACCTGTAAATAGTGCTTTATAGTTACCAGAGCAATCCTATGAAAAAGGCAGGGCCACCCTTCTCTCTTCTCTCCTTTAATATTATTATCAGACTGTGTCTTCATCTTCTGGTTCTTCCTTGTATCCCTGGTTTCCGGTGCAGCGTAGCAGGTTGATGCTCAGCAGATGCTTACTGAATGAACACAGTTTTCATTTCGGAAACTATAGTGGTTATTTGTAGCTGCTTCTCCTTTCCTAATTAGCAGCAGGAACCATATTTTGCTTATACTTTTGAGTGCTTGTGCAGCGCCTGACATCTAATAGGTGCAGAACAAACATTTAAGTGAATTAGATGCCTCCCACAAGATCACTTTATGAATCTGAACTTCCAAAAACTAGGTTTTCTGAAATCAAGGCTTCTTTTTTAACTGCCTCATTTAAATTTTCAGGTTGGCTCCACATAGAACTAAACATTTATTATAACTTATTAAATGACTGTGTAGAATAAATTACGACAAATCAGCTTGCTCCTTTCTAGTGTACATCACAGGATAGGTGGTAATACATGTCAGGTTTTTTTTTTTTTTTAAACCCTGCCGTTTACTAGGCCTGTGTATGCTGTAATTTGAAATAATTCCTGCTCCCCTTGTCAAAAAGATTATGGTTTTTTTGAAAATTTGTCATCAGTGTATTACCAATGTTCTCTTGGGTACCAAATACATTTTTCCTTATTTACTTGAGCACATAATTATGGGCTAAATAATAAATTTTAAAGAGAAAATTCTTTTTATTGAGTTAAGTTTATACAGCTTCAAAAACAGTAGCATCTTTTTATATAATTTTAAATTATATAAAATAATTTGTCTTTTGTTATAAAGACAAATTATTTTTTAAAATAAATTTGTTTTATTTTTTTAAAATAAATATTTTAAAATGAATTTATTTGTTTTATTTATTTTTGGCTACGTTGGGTCTTTGTTGCTTTATTTATTTTTTAAAAATAAATTTATTTTAAAATAATTTGTTTTATTTATTTATTTTTGCCTATGTTGGGTCTTTGTTGCTGCGCACAGGCTTTCTCTCGTTGTGGCGAGCAGGGGCTACTCTTCATTGCGGTGCACGGGCTTCTCATTGTGGTGGCTTCTCTTGTTGCGGAGCACAGGCTCTAGGCATGCAAGCTTCAGTAGTTGTGGCTCTCAGGCTCAGTAGTTGTGGCTTGTGGGCTCTAGAGCACAGGCTCAGTAGTTGTGGCCCACGGGCTTAGTTGCTCTGCAGCATGTGGGATCTTCCCGGACCAGGGCTCGAACCTGTGTCCCCTGCATTGGCAGGCGGATTCTTAACCACTGCGCCACTAGGGAAGCCCTTAAATTTTCATATGGTATTAAACTTACATCCTTTTTTCCCGTTTCATTATAGCTACAAATTGGTTGCAGTTGATTGTTGCAAGTAAAATCTGGTGTTACAGTTTTGACAAAGGATATATTTATTGCTTGGTAAATAATCTCAACTGCAAAAATATTTTAAGTTTAGTTTATGCCAATATTATGTAATCTTTAAGTAACCTGATATTTAGTTGGTGCACAAACTTACTCTGTAGTGCTTTGAAGATGAGTGGGCAACAGCTGGCTTTTCCCAAAGATGGTGATTCCCCATCTCTATCTGTGATTTTAGGGAACTGAGGAGGGAGTACCTGGGAGTCCTGCCTGCAGCAACATGGAAAGAACAATGAGTTTAATATGATTAGTAGTAGAATCCTTGCCCCCTTCCATGTTCAACAGCAAAAGAAAAACACGTTCAATAATATTCAGTGGCCTGTTTTTGTCCAGTCGGTGTTTCTAAGCATCAGCATCATGTAGTTTGGATTTTCCTCTCTGTCATATCCCCTCCCCCAGTTTGAATCTTTGTTCTGGCCTCGAGGCACACCTTCTCAGACTAGCTATTAACAAAGCTCAGTTTGATCTCCCCCAAGCCCCCGCCATAGCTTTCTAGTGGTGCAGGTTTTGATAATGGGGATCTCATCAGTCACCTTTCTGTTATTTATAGTAGAAAAATTAATGTCATACCCTGTCCCCTCCCCCACTGCGATACTTAATATTTTGGGGTTGTGTCATTCAATTTTTATGTCGGTCTGATTTGACTTTGTGTGTGTGATTGACTAAAGTCCAAACTATGAAAAGGAGTAAGGATAAGGTTGTTTTTTGGCTGTGCCGCGCGGCTTGCTCAACCAGGGACTGAACCTGAGCCCTCGGCAGTGAAAGTGCAGAGCCCTGACCACTGGACCGCCAGGGAATTCCCAGGATAAACTTATTTTTGATGAAGATAATAAGTACAGTCCCAGGAAATATGCTTTGATTGTTGCCTTTGCAGAATCTTGGTTCTAGGCAAGTTAACTGCAGTTCCCCAACAGTTCCATACTTTACGGGATCCTGGTATATAGTACTTTTTAGACCATCTGCTCCTTGCAGGTTCCTGGTAGGCAGGCCAGTCATTGACCTTTGACTATTTGGGGACCTCTCTAATCCAACTGCATACTTCCTGGGAGAGGAGCATTTTGTAGATGGTGTTCCTTTGGGTCCTGGGGGTTGTGGGTACAGATTGGCTGGGTCAGCACTCCTTTGGATAGTTCTCACCAGCAGTACGACGGTGTTTGAGTATTAATGTAGGCTGTCTCGCCAACCTTTCACGTTAGGCAGCAGACTTGTTTCCCGGGTCAGTCATTAGGGTACTAGGTACATTCTGACTCAAATTCCTTTTCCTTCCCACCCCTCTTGTTCTTAGGTATTAATGCCACCCCACCGACCCCCGTTAGCCCCCCAAAAGGAGCAACAACAAAAGAACCATTTCTGAAATGAAACTTTATTTAAAATTAGGGCCAGAAAACCTTGGATTTTCTTTACAGGACTTCTGCCTACCTTTTCCCCCTTCACTGTCCTCTAAATAAATTGGATATAAAAATTCAAGTTATAGGGGCTTCCCTGGTGGTCCAGCGGGTAAGACTCCATGCTCCCGGTGCAGGGGCCGTGGGTTTGATCCCCGGTCGGGGAACTAGATCCTGTGTGCGTGCCGCAACTAAGAAGTCCTCATTGCCGCAACTAAAGATTCTGTGTTCCACGATGAAGATCCCGCGGGCCACAACTAAGACCCGATGCAGCCAAAATAAATAAATAAAATAAAAATTAAAAAAAATTCACATTGTAAAACATTGAATTCATTTAAAAACTAAAACTGATGATTGTGTTTTCTCCTATTTTTAAATTTCACTGTGCTTGGTAATTCTTGTTATATTATGTGTCAGATAGTCTTGTTTGGCTAATAATTGTTTTTATTTATTGAGCATTTGTATACTAGGTACTAATAAGTAATTTAAGCATTTTCACTTAATGTTCACAAGAGCCTTAGGAGGTGTGATAGCCATTTTAAGATGAGAAATCTAAGGCTCAAAGATGTCTTTAGTTGACCCAGGGGTACCTAACGAGATCTGGTGGGCTCTGAAGCTTCTGCCCTTTACCCATTATGCTAACAACTAGGTATACTATTGTGGATTGGAAGATGTAGTCCAAGAACCACCTTACTTATGGCATGTATCTCAGTTATAAGCTAGAGACTACTGTGCTTATCAGTAGACCTGGTACTAGATATATCAGTTCCTTTTATAACTTTAATTGCATGGCACTGATATATTACCAGGGTTTTCCTCTTTTCCCTTTGTGATCCACATTATAATGTGATATCCTTCCATCCTCAACCCCCACTCCCCCATTTTTGCACTTTTGAGTTTCAAAAGTGCAACAGACCGGGCTTCCCTGGTGGCGCAGTGGTTGAGAGTCCGCCTGCCGCTGTAGGGGAACCAGAAGATCCCACATGCCGTGAAGTGGCTAGTCCCGTGAGCCATGGCCGCTGAGCCTGTGTGTCCGAAGCCTGTGCTCCGCAACGGGAGAGGCCACAGCAGTGAGAGGCCCGCGTACCGCTAAAAAAAAAAACAAAAAAAAGGGCAACAGACCCTTCACATCATGCAGCTAGATTGTGGTTGGTTGTCTTCTCTATGCTACATGTGGATTGCCCATGGCTGTGATGTATTTGTTACTCGGAACTTGTGAATATATCATTTTTTTCTTCTATCCTTTCTCAACAGACTTGCCAATTCCAGTGTGAATGCTATTAATTTAAGGGCATAGTTATGGTTCTTGTCTTTATAGATATCTCTAGAATTAGCAATAGTTAAATTATTGCCTTATTGATACATTTGGAAAATCATAAGTGATGTTGAATGTTTTTATTGGCTCACTTTCTTGTTGCACTAGAGCCTGCTCCACATCTCCTCAAGTGCAAAGTCTGCTGTTCTTTATGTTCATGTATTTATTGCAGTTTATTTTGAAGAACTGCCCCTCACTTACCTGTCTCCCATTTCAAATTATTTTTTGTTGGTGACTCAAATGATGCACCCGTTCCTAGAGGGGAAGAAAATATCCAGGGCTTTTTTTTGTTTTACCCTTCTCCTTGCTTGCTTCATCCATCCATCTGGTGGGTATTTATCTTTTTTTGACTTCAGTATTTAATTAGCTTCTGACAGGATATTTATATTTAATTAATTGATTAATCAGTTAATTAATTAATTAATGGCTGTATTGGGTCTTCATTGCTGCGTGCGGGCTTTCTCTAGTTGTGGTGATCAGGGGCTACTCTTCGTTGTGGTGCACGGGCCTCTCATTGTGGTGGCTTCTCTTGTTGTGGAGCACGGGCTCTAGGTGCGCGAACTTCAGTAGTTGTGGTGCACGGGCTTAGTTGCTTCGAGGCATGTGGGATATTCCCAGACCAGGGCTCGAATCCATGTCCCCTGCATTGGCAGGCAGATTCTTAACCACTGTGCCACCAGGGAAGTCCTATATTATTTTAGATTGTTAATTTGTTGAACATTACTTTTGGACTGGTGGGAACGTCCCAAGTTCAAATTACCCAGCTGGTTTCATCACTTTTCAGGACTTGAAGGTGATCTCCTTTATCTCCACTTTGTGTTATCCATGTTTACAAACTGTGACAGACTGTATTATGTATGCCCTGCCTGATTTTTATTTTTTTTTATTAAAAAAAAATTTTTTTAGCAGAAGTAGTAATATATGGCAAAATGAGGCATCAAGCTCAAATTCCCAGGAAGAGGCCTTATACTTGATAGCTTTTTGTTGTTATTGTTTGTTTCTTATGTCCAGGGAAGGGAAAGGTGGGAAAAGTTATTTTGTGTGTGACTAATAATAGTACTTATATAAAGAAAGGGCAATAAAAATCAACACCCTTTTTTTTTTTTTTTGTCCTCAGGATCAAAATACTTGCTGAACAGTGGAATCAGAGACCAATAAAAATAAACTCTACTTGAACATCATCTGACTGGTTAGCCAGGTAATTCAGTTTTACTTTGGATCTTTTGTAATTTTCTGACTTCACCCTCTGAAGGTCCTGCCCTCTTCTTGATTTATGGTTTAATCTTAAGCTTATTTTATGTGTCATGCTTTCCTCTTTAATAATACTATTAGTTGAACGAAGGAATAAGTGAATATATATGTGTATTCTATATACAAACATAAATTTTGGGGGAAGGGTTGGAACTGTATGTTATGGTTTAATATGAGACACTATCACCTGCCCACTGTTTCCTTATGTGTGAATATTTTAATGGCACATAGTCAAAATCTGAATCAGCCCCACCCATTTTGACTATTTCACCTTGTGAAGACCAGTTTCACCGGATTGCTTGTGCTAGTGTGCAACATTTCATCTGACTCCTCTCCTGACTTTTATTATTGCATCAGAATAGGAAAAATGAGAATAGAAAAGTTGTCTGATAGCTAAGAAAGCGGTTATGCTTTTCTTAGCTAGTTAAATTTCTTTTTGCTGGTAACACTATTGTTTTTTGTTGTGATACGCGGGCCTCTCACTGTTGTGGCCTCCCCTGTTGTGGAGCACAGGCTCAGCGGCCATGGCTCACGGGCCCAGCCGCTCCGTGGCATGTGGGATCTTCCCGGACCGGGGCACAAACCCGTGTCCCCTGCATCGGCAGGCGAACTCTCAAGCACTGCACCACCAGGGAAGCCGTGGTAACATTATTCTCTTGGTTAGCTAGGCTTGAAATGTGAGTCATCTTTGAATCCTACCCCCCTTTGATATATTTAATAAACAGGTCTTATCTGGTTTTCTGTTTTCATGTCCCCTGTATTTGTTCAACTTTCTGTTACCAATCTTAGTTTTCTAGGCCAGGACTCCTTAATTTCATGCTTGTGTTTGTCCAAATGTCCTTTAACTGCTTCTTATCTGTAGTGTTTCTACCTACTTGAAGGTTTGCTAGAAAATTTTCTTAAATATACCCCTTTAACCAAGCCTCTTTTCTGTTCTAAGCTTTGTGCTACTGGTCCCTGGCTTACAGAAAAAAAAAAAAGTACAAACTCCCTTCTCTTGTATTTGAAACAGTCCTTTGGGAATTTATCTAAGCCTCCATCCTCAGCTCTTGCTATTTCCCTATAAAATCCTTCAATTAATTATGGTATATACCCATTATATTCTGAACATAGTAGAGAACTATCTCCATAGTATTTATCTTAAAAGAAACTTTATTTGGAAATACTTTGCAATTTACAAAAGTTACAAAAATAAGAGTATGAAAAACATCTAGATATTCTTTAGCCAGATACAGTCTCTGGTGTTATTATTTGCGTTCATGTGTACTTTTACTCTTTCTTCTCTCTCTTTCTCTCTTTTCTGAGCTATTTGAGGGTATGTTATGTATATTGTGCTTCTTTCCCTTAATACTTCTGCTTTATAGGGTCATTCTCTCATATAACCATTGTATAGTTATAAGCTTCATAAATGGATGTCGATACAAATCTATTGCATTCAGACAAAATATTCCAATTTTGTCAGTTGACCTAATAAGGTCACTCACAGCATTTCCCTTACTTCTTGTAACAGAAACCAGTCTCGGGTCAGATACTGCATGTAGTTACTATTTTTCTTTAGCCTCCCTTTTCCTGGTATATTTCCACAGCCTTTGTCTTTTATGACATTGACATTTTTGAAGAACACAACCCTTCCCCTCCCTTATTAGAATGTTCTTCATTTTCTGTTTGTCTGAAGTTTTCTTGCAATTAGAATGTGGTTATGCGTTCTTGGCTGGAATACTGCATAGGTGATGTGATCCTCCGAGAAAGATGCACAACTTCTGGAGGCACATGGTGTATTCTGTCCCTCATTGGGATGTTAATTTTGATCACTTGGCCAAGGTGTTGCCAGATTTCTCCACTGTATAGTTTTTTTTCCTTCTTTTGCAAGCAGTAAGCAGTCTGTGGGGGAGACGATGCTGGTACCACAATTCTCGTCACAATTTGCCCTAGATTTAGCATTCATTGATGATTCTTGTCTGATCTAATTTTTTACCATAATGGTTCCAAAATGGTCATTTTCTTATTCCATTCCCAGTGGAGCTCTTTTAATCATGCTCCTGTGTCCTTGTGGAGAACAGTATTAGAGACCAAGATCCCTGAGTGGTGGAGGGTAGGTGTCCTTGTTGCTTCTGGGTTGTCTTCTCTTCTTGACCCTTACAGTGACACAGCTAGAAAATATATGAATGTCTATACACATACATACATAAATATACTTGTTCATATATACATGTTCATAGCAACATGAATATATGTAGTTTAGAAATCATGAGTTTATGTCAGTATGTCCAATTTCACTCCACATCTACAGGGTTCTTTCTTTGCACCTCTCATTTCATATTTTTACGTCCTTTTTTTTTTTTGGCAGTACGTGGGCCTCTCACTGCTGTGGCCTTCCCCGTTGTGGAGCACAGGCTCTGGACGCACAGGCTCAGCAGCCGTGGCTCACGGGCCCAGCCGCTCCGCGGCACGTGGGATCTTCCCGGACCGGGGCACGAACCGTGTCCCCTGCATCGGCAGGCGGACTCCCAACCACTGTGCCACCAGGGAAGCCCTTTATGTCCTTTTTTTAAAAAAAAATTTTATTTATTTTTGGCTGCATTGGATCGTTGCTGCTGCGTGCGGGCTTTCTGTAGTTGCGGGGAGCGGGGGCTACTCTTCGTTGCAGCGCGCAGGCTTCTCATTGTGGTGGCTTCTCTTGTTGCGGAGCATGGACTCTAGGGTGCGCGGGCTTCAGTAGTTGTGGCGCACGGGCTCAGTAGTTGTGGCTTTTGGGCTGTAGAGCACAGGCTCAGTAGTTTTGACTCGCGGGCTCTAGAACGCAGGCTCAGTAGTTGTAGGGCATGGGTTTAGTTGCTCCGTGGCATGTGGGATCTTCCTGGACCAGGGATTGAACCCATGTCCCCTGCTTTGGCAGGTGGATTCTTAACCATTGCACCACCAGGGAAGTCCCTTTATGTTCGTTTTTATGCCATGAGACCTCTGGTTCCCAACATTGTCAGTACATTTACTCTTTTGCTCTGTCCTGTCACACATCTAAAATAATTTCAGAATTGCTTGACCATTTCACAGTAAACAAACTTAATTAAAGTGAGTGAAGAATTTGTATATAGTTCTCCACTTCCCCAAGACTGAGAGTAAATCCTGTATTCTTTTTTAATGATTGATTGATTGATTTATATTTAATTTATTTATTTGGTTGTGCCAGGTCTTATGCGGCAGGTGGGCTCCTTAGTTGGGGCATGAGAACTCTTAGTTGCGGCATGCATGTGCAATCTAGTTCCCTAAGCAGGGATTGAACCCAGGTCTCCTGCATTGGGAGTGTGGAGTCTTAACCACTGTGCCACCAGGGAAGTCCCCCCCGCCCCCGCCACCTTTTTGTAAGATTTGCATATTTGTATTTCTTTTTTTACTTTTTATTAGAGTTGATTTACAATGTTGTGTTAGTTTCAGGTGTAAAATCCCGTATTCTTAAATTACTTGAATTAGTCCTCCCTCCTCCTACTTTCCCTTCCTTCCCCAGTTTTATTTCCCACCCTTACTTTCTGCATAATGTAGTTATGGTATTTGTTTGAAATGAAATGAGATTTATTTATTTGTATGCTTGAGTTTCAGTTTGTTTTAAAGTGCTCCTTCCCATTCTGATTGGTTATGTTTTGATTATGTAGAATATGAACACATTTTCCAAAGTCAAAATTTTACAGAAGATACACATTCCCTTCTGTATCCTTTCTACCCCATTCTCCCCATTCTTGGAGGAAACTATCTTCAGTGTTTTCTGAAGTATTTCCCTGTGTTTCTTTTTGTAATGACAAACAGATATATGTATAATCTGTTTTATTTTTTCTTTTTGTTTTCACAAAAGGTAGCATACTATGTATATTCTTTTGCACTTTGCTCTTTTCACTTACTGATATCTCCTGGAAATAATGCCATATCATGCCAAAGGGATCTTTCCCATTCATTTTTAAAAATCATGGTAAACTTTACATAACATAAAACTCACCATTCTGACCACTTTTAAGTGTGCGGCTCAGGGGCATTAAGTCCCCTCACACTGTTTGCAGCTGTCCCCACCATCCATCTCCAGAATGTTTTCATCTCCCTACACTGAGAACTGTGCCCATTAAACACCAATTTCTCACTGCCTCTTTTCCCAGCCCCAGTCTCATTTATTTTTTACATAGATGTATAGTTTCCATTATGTGCATGTAGATTATTCAGTCAGTTTCATATGTATGGATATTACCTAGTTGTTTCCAGTATTTTGTGATTAAAATAATGCTGCAGTGAATAACCTCATGAATATATATTTTCATATTGTTGGGGGTATACCTTCAGGATAGATTCTTGGAAGTGAGATTGTTAGGTTGAAGGGTAAATGCATATGTAGTTTTTGTTAGATATTGTCAGATTACACTCTATAAGGATTATACCATATGGGTTCCCACCATCAATATGTGAGAGCGCCTGTTTCCCCACAGTCACACTGTAAAAGTTCTTTCCCTCAGCATGTTTTTTTAGATGGATCCACATTTTTCTGTCAGAAGTTTCTTTCTTTTTATTGCTGAGTAGTATTCCATTGTGTTTCCTATTTTGGGCTGCTATGAATAAAGCTTCTAGGAACATTAAAGTACAAGTCTTTGGATTTTTTTTTCCTTCTTGAGTAAATACCTAGGAGTGTAATTGCACGGTCTTCTGTTAAGTGTGTGCTTATCTTTATAAGAAATTGAAACTGTTTTCTAAAGTGGCTTACCATTTTATATTCCACCTGCAATATATGAGAGTTCAGGTTACACATACATTTCTTCTTTTATGAAGTGTCTGTTCAAATTTTGCCCATTTTTAAAATTGGGTGGTTTTCTTATTGTATGAGTTAAAAAAAAATGTTCTGGATACAAATCCTTTTCAGATATATTTTGAGAGTATTTTCTTCTGGCCTTTGTCTTCCCTTTTCATTTTCTTGATTTATCAATTTTTTTCTCTTAGGATTAATCCTTTTTTAATGTGCTAAGAGATCTTTGCCTATTGTAAGGTTATGAAGATTTTTCTGCTTTGTTTTCTTGTAGAAGTTCTATAGTTTTAGCTTTACATTTAGGTCTGTGATCCATTTTGATTTAATTTTTGCATATGGTGTGAAGAAAGGATTGAGGATCAGTTTTTTAAAATATTGACATTCCGTTCCATGGCTATTTATTGAATAAGACTCTCCTTTTCCCATTGCATTGCTTTTGGTAACTTAATCAACTAACTGTGTGTGTGTGTGTGTGTGTGTGTGTGTGTGTGTAAATACATACACAAACATATACATATATACATACATATACATACATATATATATACACACACACACACATACACACAGATGTATACATATATATAAAATCAGGATCTATTTCTGGTCTTTATTCTGGCCATTGATTTGTATAACAGTCCTTATGCCCACATATATTGTCCTGATTCCTGCAGCTTTTATAGTAAGGTTTGAAAGTAGGTAATGTGAGTCTTTCAACTTTTTCTTCTTTGCCATGATTGCTCTGGGTAATCTAAATCTTTTGATACAAATTTCAGGATCAGTTTGTTAGTCCCTACAGTTTTGTCAGTCACTCTGAGAAACTGCCGTGCAGAATACATCCAGCTTGGCCATCCTGAATGCTGGTTATTATCTTGTCCATTCAGCAAGATTGCTGGACTTTGTTTGGGTTCCTTATCCTCGTGCTGTGATCTGGAAAAATTGTTGCTTCCTGGTAGGAAGCCTGGCTGGTGGTAGGGCTCATGTTGTCATATTGGTCCATCTCCCCCCAACTCCCAATTGTTTTCCTGATCTCAGGGACCACAGTTTTTCACTGCTTGTTCTCTGGTATCTGAATATAGTTTGTTCTTACAATTTGTTCAGTTCATGGTGGGATGAATCCTATTATTCTCTCTTGGTCTAAAATAGAAGTCCCACAGTTGATTCTTGAGTTACATTAAAAAAAAAAAAAGCCTCTTTTCATTCTTTGCAAAAAGGTACAGAAAGATGTCTTTATTAACCATATAAGCTTCTTTGAGCGTATTTTATTTATTTTTTTGGCCACAGCATGCGGGAATCTTACCAGTAGTTCCCCGACCAGGGATCGAACCCGTGCCCTCTGCAGTGGAAGCGTGGAGTCTTAACCACTGGACTGCCAGGGAAGTCCCTGAGCGTATTTTATTGAACAACTTCTGAGACCAGAGGATTAATTTCTCTCTGGAAGTTTTCCTGAGGAATATAGGATTGCATTTCTAAAGTCTCTTTTATTTGTTCTTGTATCTTGAGACTAGGAAACCAGTCCAAACAAACTCTACTAGATTTCACTTGCAGTCCTATAAATATGAGTGAAGTCATCTCCTCTCCCGGTTCCTCAGATTTACTGAGTCTCTGGCCTACTTTTGAGGCTGGTCCCTATAAGCCAAGAATAGGCCCATAATTGACTTATAAAGTGTGAAGTCTTTGCTTGTTAATGATGGGCTTGTCATGCCTGATTAAATGAGAATTAATCTCAATTATGACATTCATGATATGGACTTGATTGTCCAGTTATCGTGATAAATAGGTTGACAGATGTTTATTAAACCTATGCAGTTAATATTATTGACATGAAAAGTAGAGAGACTCAGTTTTTACTTTTATATTTGTGTTTTTCCCTGAAATTTGAGGACATCGGATCGGGTGCCACTTAAAATGTTTTTCTATTTATTTTTATTTTATTTTATTTATTTTTATGCCTGTGTTGGGTCTTAGTTGCAGCACGTGGGATCTTTCGTTGTGGCATGCAGGCTTCTCTCTAGTCGTGGCGTGTGGGTTTTCTCTATTCTAGTTGCTGCGTGCAGGCTCCAGAGCGTGCGGGCTTAGTTTCCCCGCGGCCTGTGGGATCTTAGCTCCCTGACCAGGGATTGAACCCCCATCCCCTGCATTGGAAGGCACATTCTTAACCACTGGACCACCAGGGAAGTCCCTGAAGTATACTTTGAAAAACACCCGTGAACTTGCTACTTGAACTTAAGAACTGGAAGGTTGTTAGGTGTATCAACTCCCTGCGTATTTCTTCATGAACTCATCCTGCTTCTATCCCAGAAGTCACAGTTATCTTTAATTGTGGTTGCTTTTTAAAAACGTTTGAGAAACCACACGTGTGTGTTCCTGAACGATGTTTAGTTTTTCTTGTTTCGTAGCTTTACAAAAATATAATGAATGTAAGGTACTTGCTTTTTTACTTTTGGTTGCTTGTAAGTTTCTACCATGTTGTGTATGATTTATTTATTTTTGCTACTACTATATTGTATTCTTTTGTATGGCTTTATTAGAATTTATTTTTTAAATTTGGGATTGAACATTAGTTTCCTCTGGCTTTTGATGTATGAATGATATTTCAGTGAACATTTTTGTGTAGGTCTCTTGTTGCATAGAGAATTGTTATTGCTGTAAAGTTTTTAAACATAAACTTGATTTTTAACGCTGATGTAATAAATTTACTTTTCATGTGGAACTTCTTTAGAAAAAAGTAAATTTTCTTGCTGAAATAGCCCTATGTTTTATAAGCTAATTTATCTCATACTAGTCATTTATTGTTTATCACAGGATTTGCAGTATGCACTGTGATTTTCCTTAACCTAACTTTTTAAGTACTTAATTTTTAAACAACTTTATAAAAGTGTAGTTTACGTACAATAAAATTCACCAACTTTAAATTTACAATTTGGTGAGTTTTGACAAATGTAACCATTATCACAATTATGATAGAAAACACTTCTACTACCCCCTAAAGTTCCTTTGTGCCCCTCTACAATCTGTCCCCTCTACTGGTAGCTGGTGGCCATTGGGCTGCTTTAAGTCACTACAGTTTGCCTTTTCTTGAATTTCATATAAATGGTAATCCCCTTGTGTGTATATTATTTTGTAATTGTTCTACTGTTCCTGGATATTCCGTTCTTTTCCTTTTTCCTGTTTGTATTTCAGTTTTGGAAGAGAGACAGAAAGAGAGAGAGAGAGAGAGAGAATGTGTATGTGTGTGTATGTGTATGTGCTGTGTGTATACGTGTGTGTATGTGTGTGCGTGCGTGTATGTGTGCGTGTGTGTGTGTGTGTGTGTGTGTGTTGAAGCTCACTGATCCACCTCCATCACCCCCACCACAGCTCTGTCCATCAAAAGGATTCTTCATTTCTGTTAGGGATTTTGGTTTCTAATACTCCCATTTGCTTTTTTAGAGTTTCCATCTCTCTGCTTACATTACCCATCTGTTCTTGTATGTTGTTCACTTTTACCATTTGAGCCCTTAGCATATTAATCATAGTTAAAAATTGTACAACTGCTTCCACTTAAAAAAAATTTTAAGAACCTGGCCTTTTTCCTGTTGACCAGCAATCTTTGGAGGCTTCTTTATATATATCATCAAAAGTTATTTTCATTAGTGCTCATGGTTTCTCACTTAACAATATAGGTGGCCACATAAAAACTTGTACTAACTGTTCATAATAACAGTATGTATATTCATAGGTTGGAAACAACCTAAATGTCCATCAAGTGATGAATGGATGAATAAAGTATATCTATACAATGAAGTATTATTCAGAAATAAAAAGAAATGAAGTACTGATATATGCTACAACATGGATGAACTTTTCGGCTAAGCCAGTCACAAAGAACTAGATGTTGTATGATTCCACTTGCGTGAACTGTCCCGAATAGGTAAATCCATAGAGACAGAAAGTACAGTCGATTAGTGGTTTTCTAGGGTGGGGATGCGAGAGAGGTTTTGTAAGCTGGGGGGAATGGGAGGCTTTAGGGGAGTGACAGCTAAGGGGTATTGGGTTTCTTTTCGCAATAATTAAAATGTTCTAAAATTATTGTGGTGACAATTGTACGACTCTGGATGTACTAAAAGCCATTGAATTGTATACCTTAAGTATATGATATGTGAATTATATCTTAATGAAGCTGTTAAAGAATGTAACTGATGTATTGAGGAATACTAAGAGTTCTATGATGCCATAAAGGAATTTTATGGGAAAATACGATTACTTTTCTCATGACACTGACCTCAGAAGGTGTGCTGTCTACCTCAAACTTTTCTGAGTTTCAACAATAACGTGTTAATTAAACTCACCTCAATTTTTTGAAAACCTTATCCAGTCTTTGTTAGAGTAAGTAGTCAACCTGTAATTATAGGGTTAATGTTAATTCCAGCACCATATCTTCTTCATTTGTCAAGAAAGATTATATCAAAAAGACTTTATTCTTTAAAAAAAGAATTCGAAATTATACCCAGACCCATCTATACTTTTCTATTTCTACATTAAATATTTGTGAGTTACTTATGGCTATTTTACAGCAATACACCCAGAGATCAATTTTTGCTCTCAAGCTTATAAGAGCAATTAAAAATTACTAAGAAAGCCATAATTTTGGTGGATCTGCTGTCTTGGGCTAATGAAGTGCTTTGGTTTTAAGTGGAAAAGCCAAAGTTATTTTACTTGAGGTAATCTGACCACACTTAGTCCCTCACTCCTTTTTTATTTTCTTTTTAGGTTTTAAACTTTTAAGAGATTCCTTCTATGTAAAGAAGATTGATTACTAGTGATATATTTAAAATGTGGAGGTCACTAGTTTTATGATGATATATAGGAGAATGTCAGTGCATTTATAATTTTGAAAGCTTAAATAGTTTGAATGTTGGTGAAACAGCATACTTTTAGAAGATAATATTTTTTTTAGCATAGGTCACATGCTGTACAGAGATGCTTTTAAAAGAAAATTCCTATTGATAGTTTTGTTCTGTTATTAAAGTAAAAAACTGATGGTTAAGCTGGTTTGCTTTTAAGGATGAAGCTTTCAGAATATGTAGAGAAAACTGTTAAAGTTGTAACATCCGTCTTTGGCACGAACAACAAACTATCTAAACTGCTGTACTAATATAATCACTGTTTTTTCCCCCCGCTCTTCGTAAAAATGGATGGACATAAGGTTGTAGTAATTGTTCAGTCATGGTTCATTAAAAGGACAGTTTTATTAGACTTGGAAAATACAGACATAAAAACTCATCAGATTGGTAATAATGTAGCTCTTGTAGTACTTAATTTTGTAACTTAGTTAAGAAATATAATTGGCCTAAATATCAGCTCAACGATCCAAAATTACAAATAATCCTCTTTATATCACTGTTGTAAATGGCCCTGTCTCTCATGAGCCAAACTCTTAGAGTAATTACTTTCTTATGACTCTTTCTTTTCAAAAACTGTTTTAAAAAGAATATGTTTTGGAATCTGTGTAATATTTAACATATAAAGCCTGCATTATTTTGAAGTTGATATTGAAAACCTCTAAACTTCTGACCTTGAATAGAATTTTCTATGTATAACCATTACGTGCAGCTGGTGGATTCAAAATTGCCTTTTCTGGTACTCTGCTTTGTGAAAAATAGTATGTATTGGACATGAGTGCATGACAGCTGACATTTATCAAGGATAACAGGCTTACTCATTTTCACATTTTAAAGTGACTTTGAAAGCTTTGCATGTGCACACATGTTCCACATATGTTCCTAAGATTTAAGTATATTTTCCATCATATATCATTCTTTAATGAGCTTCATATATTAAGCTTATATGATGTGAGCCCACAATCATCTAAAGATCAGAAGTGTAGGTTATTTAATTCACTTCCATAGAATTTTATCTTGCATAGTTGAACAATCATTACAAGTAAAAATGTACATGTACCTAATGTATTCCAGGTAGGACTCTTGTTACATAATGTGTGATTTGTCGTTTGTTTCATTCCCCTACTCTAAAATTCGGCTCTAATGTAGAAAACTGAATTACAGAAATTAATTTTTTTCTACATCAACTGCTAGCATATTGTTCTCCTGTTTAAAAAGATTTTTATAGAGCTAGTTATTTTATTTTACTGGAGGGTGACCATAAACAGAATTGGAATTGAATAATTTTTAGTCTTGGTTCTTAACCTTTTAAAGTTTTCTTTAAAATGAGATCGTGATAATAATTTAAAAAATTCTAGTATAGAGCTGCAAAGTTCCTAATGTGTTGGCAAGTTTGTTAATTAAAATAACACCTTTTATGGTTGGAATAGGTTTCAGATTCTGTAACCCTTTGATATATTGATATGCAGATCACAGTGACTTGCTGCAAGGTAACAGGAGACATGCTTTGACTTCAGAAGATAAATTGGCCATGCACAGCTGTAATCTACTGTCTTTTCATTTCCAGACATGATTTAGTAGTATAAGGCCTTTGATTCCTAGGCCTTGGGAAGTAAGTTGAAATTTAATTTTTTTGTGTGTATGAGAGTTTTTACTTCGGCTTTTGATAAGCCTGTTTTGTGGTGTGAAGGTATCATGTAAATTGTAGACGTTTCATTACTTAAATAACTCCCAATTCCATTTGAAGTATAAGAAGCCCGAGTTCCATCCCTTTCCATTTTCCTTTTGGCAGTTGAAAAGGAAGCCATTTTATTAAGAATGATGAATAGTGAATGGAATTTTAAATTTAGGCTAGTTAAATTGCTAGTGTCTTTATATTTTAAAAAATTGCAGAGGAATTAATTATCAATTTTAACGTGATTTTTCAAAGAAGAAATTGTCCTTAAGCACTTGTGACCCAAGTGTCCTTTATAGTAAAAGATACTGTTTCTACAGATTCTTTTTCTTTTTTTTTTTTTTAATAAATTTATTTATTTTTGGCTGTGTTGGGTCTTCGTTTCTGTGTGAGGGCTTTCTCCAGTTGCGGAGAGCGGGGGCCATTCTTCATCGCCATGCGCAGGCCTCTTACTGTCGTGGCCTCTCTTGTTGCAGACCACAGGCTCCAGACGCGCAGGCTCAGTAGTTGTGGCTCACGGGCCTAGTTGCTCCGCGGCATGTGGGATCTTCCCAGACCAGGGCTCGAACCCGTGTCCTTTGCATTAGCAGGCGGATTCTCAACCACTGCGCCACCAGGGAAGCCCCTACAGATTCTTTTGAGAGAGAAATGTACAATATCAGAGAAGTTTAAGGAAAATATTTGAAATGTTTATGTAAGAACAGCTTAAGACCACTACCAAAACTGTATTTGTAGATCTTAGCATCTTTGAGAATTCAGTGCTTCTCAAAAGACATCTCTTTAATCTCCTTTTAGGTCCCAAGGTTTAGATTTTCTTAAGTTATTCATCTAATATTGGAGTTGGAAAACACACATTGTTTCCTGATTTTATTTGGGTTGTAGACATAGTTATTTTAAAAATTCTCTTTTTAAAATAACTTTGTTTCTGTCTGTAAATCATAAGATTCTTGAGGGAGCCATTTTTCAAGTCTACCATTTGCCCACTACTGAGTTTGTGTTTTTTTTTCAGTGTGTGGTTTTTTAGATTCTTTCAGCAACCTTGTACAGGTGATGGTATATCCCCTTTTTACTTCACTGTGCTGCATTCTGGTTGGCTTCATCAGTTTTATTTTCCAGTTCACTGATTGTGTGTGTGGTTTTTGTGTGTGTGTGTGTGTGTGTTGTGTCCAGTCTAGGAATTAATCCCATCTATTGAGTTTTGTTTCGGATATGGGTTTAAGTATCCCATGCTAACCAAATCTATTCAGAGTTCAGATATTTGGTGCTCAGATAATGGGCAATACCATCTTTTTCTGTACTTAATAATTTATGAAGTTTTATAACTCATTCTTTTCACATTCTATTTCTTTATATGTATGTTTTCATGGCTGTTGATTCTTTATCTCATTAAGGATTGTAAACATTTATTTATTTTTAAAAATCTCTATTTTTAAATTAATTAATTTTTGGCTGCTTTGGGTCTTCCTTGCTGTGCACGGGCTTTCTCTAGTTGTGGTGAGCAGGGGCTACTCTTTGTTGCAGTGTGTGGGCTTCTCTTGTTGCAGAGCATGGGCTCTCTAGGCATGTGGGCTTCAGTAGTTGCAGCACGCAGGCTCAGTAGTTGTGGCTCGTGGGCTTTACAGCGCAGGCTCAATAGTTGTGGCGCATGGGCTTAGTTGCTCCACGGCATGTGGGATCTTCCTGGACCAGGGCACGAGCCTGTGTCCCCTGCATTGGCAGGCAGATACTTAACCACTGTGCCACCAGGGAAGTCCTGTAAACATTTATTTTAAACTTATTTCAAGATTTCATTTTATTGGGTGGCGAATTCATCTTTTGGAATCGATGCATTTCTTGGCCATCTTTCTTAGTTCAGTTTTTAAATCCACTTGGGAATTTTAGTTTACAATTTGCATCTTGAGTGGGAAATTTTCTTTTTTTGGTGCCTTTCATGTGTCCCCCTCTCCCTGCCCCAGGCAATCCTAGCTTATTTTTGTTGCCTTCACAAACCATATCCACCATACCTTCAGTCTACGTTCAGGATTCTGTTCTGAGGTACTATTGCAATATCAGAGCTATGTGTCACCCAGGTTTTGTATGTACAGATTTTCTTTGATTTACGATGGGGGTTACATCCCAGTGAACCCACTGTAAGTTGAAATGGGCTGCAACTGCCACTGCCAGTATTATGAGAGTGTATTATACTGCATATCGCTAGCTGGGAAAAGATCAAAATTCAGAATTTGAAGTAGGGTTTGACTGAATGCATATCGCTTTTGCACTGTTGTAAAGTTGAAAGATTGTAAGTTGAACCTTTGTAAGTTGGGGACCAACTATGTAACCCTTTGCTTTTTCTTCCACAGCTACAGGTAACGGTTTGATATAATCAGGTATCTAGATAGCTATTGATAGAGCTTTTTTTCGTCTCTCTCTCAGAAATTTTTTGTTTGGTTTCTACCTATGAGCCTTGCTTTTGATTCTGTTACGTTGCACATGATTTGATTTCCTGAGTGTCTTTGCTAGTTTCTAATGCTAGAGTTCAGTAGGTTCATAGAGTCAACTCATTGCTGTATGCTTGCTCTGTGTCTTGCTCCGTAGACGTATTTGTTATGTTTGAGCATGGCTGTGTCTTTCAAGATTAAAGAAAATACATATTTTGTCATTATTATATTTAGAGCCAGAGGGGGAGAGTGTGGTTGGTTGAAAGCAATAGTCCACTAAACCATCTTATCAGGAAGTCCTTTGTTATTTTGATCTCACAACATGGCTTATTTATTTAGGCCTGCATGTAGTAGATACTGAAGTATTTATTAAATGAGTATGTAGAGGATCTGGGAGAAACCATACCAATTTCAAACCCTCAGCCCCTACCTTAATCTAAGACAATGGTTCTCATTGTGGTTTGTGAACCCTTGAGAGTCCCTGAGAACCTTCTATGGAGTCCACAGAGTTAAAATTATTTCCGAAATAATATATTTTCTGTTTTCATCCTGTTGATGTTTGCACTGATGGTACAAAAGCAGTGATGCATAAAGCTGCTGGTGTCTTAGCATGAATCAAGGCAGTGGGACTACCAGACTGTACTAGTAGTCATTGCATTCTTCACTGCCCTGCAGTCAGACTTAAAGGAAAAAAACAAAAACAAAACCCCCCGCAAAACCCCACTCGTTTCTCAATTAGGATTGTCCTTGATGAAGGAGCAAAATTTGCTCATTTCATTAAACCTTGGCCTTTGAGTACTGTATTTTTAACATTCTGTCTAGTGAGAATGGAAAATATGCAGAAAACACTTCTGCCTACCAAAGTATGATGGTTGTCTTGGGCAAAAGCACTTGTGTGGTTGGCTTGTGTACTGAACAGGCCACTTTTTTCATGGAATATCATTTTTACTTGAAAGAATGACTAACAAACTGTGGTTATTGGAACTTGGGTATTTGGCAGAAAGTTTCTTGAAATTGAGCAAGGTAAACCTATCACTTCAAGAAAGACATCCAAGAGTATTTGTTGACAGTGATAAAATTGGAGTTTTCAAGTAAAAATTATCATGTTAATTTTGAATCTGTCACCATGAGTGTGACAGCTTCTCAGTACTTAAAGACTTTATGAATGAGATGGGTGGTGATATATTTATTTATTTTTGGCTGTGTTGGGTCTTCATTGCTGTGCGCGGACTACCTCTAGTTGTGGCGGGCAGGGGCTACTCTTTGTTGCGGTGCGCAGACTTCTCATTGTGGTGGCTTGTTGCAGAGCACAGGCTGTAGGTGCACGGTCTTCAGTAGCTGTGCACAGGCTCAGTAGTTGTGGCTCGCAGCCTCTAGAGCACAGGCTCAATAGTTGCAGTGCACGGGCTTAGTTGCTCCGCCGCATGTGGGATCTTCCTGGAACAGGGCTCGAACCCGTATCCCTTGCATTGGCAGGCGGAATCTTAACCACTGCGCCACCAGAGAAGTTCCTGGAGTTTTTGATATTGTATAATGTATCAGTATTTGAAAATCTGCTTAATCAGTGAACTAGTATTATCCAAATGACAGTGTTTGATGTTACAAAATCATGCATGGGTTAAAGATTTTTTTCAGAGTGTAAGTTTGTGTATTTTAATGTAATAGTATGAAAGTGCATTGGTAGGGTTTTAGATTTCACTTTGCAGCTAATCTTTAAGAAAATACTGCTTGTCCTTGAATGCCAGGGGTTGCTGGCAACGCCAGAAGCTAGCAGAGGGTGGAGCAGTTCTCCCCTGGAGCCTTCAGAAAGAGTGTGGCCCTGTCGGCACCTTCATTTTGGACATTGAGCCTCCAGAACTTGAGAGAATATCTGTTGTTACTGGTAATTTGTTACAGTAGTCACAGGAAACTAATACAGTGACCAAACCTGAGTGAAGGGTATTTAGGGTATGCCTTCTACTGTTATGTTTTTTGCAACTTTTTGTAAGTTTGAAAGTATTTTCAAATAAAACCTGAAAGTACCACTTGTCGTTTTAGCACGATATCAAGGAAAATTATTTATAATTAATTGTTAAAAGCTATTGAAATAGTCCTTCCTTTTACAAGTACGTGTATCTATGAGGCTGAATTTTCTTCATGTGTTTCAATCAATATGAAGTATTGCAGTAGATTGAATGGTGTCGTAGGTAAGAGGATCCATCTGTCTTCTATTAAAGTCAGACGTAAGGTTTGTAAAAATGTGAAACAATGCCACCTCTCATGGAATTGTTTTGTTTCAGGTTATTTTTCATAAAATTGGTTATGTTAACATATAATGAACTTATTTTTAAATGAATTAATATGTCAAATGTTCTAAGTTTTAATTTCTAATACAGTAAATATTGATAGATAATAACCCACATAACCAAAGCTTTTTAGGGTTCCTAGTTTTTAAAAGATAAAGAAATCCTGATATCAAAAAGGTTGAGAACTACTGACCTAGTGAATTTGGTTGGGACTGTAGCAGCCTTTGACTTAAACCATCTCTTTTGGTAGTAAGAACCAGATTGACTGTAGGAGGTTAGGACTTTGAGTAGCTGTATGACATGGTGTGCTATGTCTGGTACTCGGTTGTTCCTGCTTTTAAATTACAGATCAGCCATTAATTTTCAGTGGAGACCTTTTATAGCACAAAATACAGTTTGTGATTCTACATGTACTAGTTTGTTGATTCCTGGCACTGGGTCAACAGCTTGTTGAAGGCAAAACACACACACACACACACACACACACACACTAACAAAACCCCAAAACAAACAAAAAACAAGCAAACAACAACAACAAAAAACTTGACTCTTTTGATCAACAGTTCATCCCAGGCGTATTGGTGTAGGGAATGAGATCTCCTTTGTGTGGACATCACCCAGGCTGCCTAAGAGTGACTAACCAAAAAAAAAACAAACCAAAAAACAAAAAAAATTCCCCCCTCCACAGTTTTATTGAGAACTAATTGGCATATGTCACTGAAAAAGTTTAAGGGGTACAGCATGATGGCTTGATTTCCGTATATTGTGAAGTGATCACCACTGTAGTTTCAGCTAACATCCGTCATCTCATATAGATACAATAAAATGAAAAGAAAGAAGAAAGGAAAAAACATTTCCTCCTTGTGATGAGAACTCTTCGGATTCACTCTTTTAACAACTTCCCTGTATATCATACAGCAGTGTTAACCATAGTAGTATATCACATCCCTATTACTTTGTGACCCCTCTCAAGACATTTGCTGAAGTGGGTTTTTGTTTTTGTTTTCCTTTTCCGGGGGAGGTCAGCTAGTTATATTACTTTTTTTTTTTTTAGTTGAGTTGTTTTACAATGTTGTGTTAGTTTCTACTGTACAGTGGAGTTCCCTGTGCTATACAGCAGGTTCTCATTAGGTATCTATTTTATACATATTAGTGTATATATATCAATCCCAATCTCCCAGTTCATCTCACCCCCCTTCCCCCCTTGGTGTCCATACGTTTGTTCTCTGCATCTGTGTCTCTACTTTTGCCTTGCAAACCAGTTCATCTGTACCATTTTTCTAGATTCCACATATATGGGTTAATATACGATATTTGTTTTTCTGACTTACTTCACTCTGTATGACAGTCTCTGGGTCCATCCATGTCTCTGAAAATGACCCAATCTCGTTCCTTTTTATGGCTGAGTAATATTCCATTGTATGTACCACATCTTCTTTATCCATTTGTCTGTCGATGGACTTTTGGGTTGCTTCCATGACCTGGCTATTGTAAATGGTGCTGCAATGAACATTGGGGTGCATGTTTCTTTCTGAATTATGGTTTTCTCTGGGTATATGCCCAGTAGTGGGATTGCTGCGTCATATGGTAGTTCTATTGTTAGTTTTTTAAGGAACCTCCATACTCTTCTCCGTAGTGGCTGTATCAGTTTACATTCCCTGGGTTTTGGTTTTAACCAGTTTAGTTGTATGAATGGTTTTTATAAGAGTTCATAATTAAATTTTTTAAAAATTTTTTTGGCGGTACGCGGGCCTCTCACTGCTGTGGCCTCTCTCGTTGCGGAGCACAGGCTCCAGACGCGCAGGCTCAGCAGCCATGGCTCACGTGCCCAGCCGCCCTGTGGCATGTGGGATCCTCCCGGACCGGGGCACGAACCCGTCACCCCTGCATCAGCAGGCAGACTCTCAACCACTGCGCCACCAGGGAAGCCCCCATAATTAAATTTTTGCCTCAAGTGTTGTCTCACGATAATGACGTGCCCCCAGCTTTATTTACTCCACATGCATAGGCAGGTTTGTGAAGTGCACAGAGAAGCTCTTTAAAGTCATGAGTCATGGAACTGACCTTTGAACAGAAAGAAAAAAAAAAACACGCTATGTTTTATTTTAGATTATTTGCATGATGATCTTTTCATCCTGTTCCTCAGTAGTTTATAGTCTCGCTTGCTGCAAATTTCTTCCCTTGAACAATCATTACCAGATTTTTAGCTCCACATAGTATAGTAGCTATATTTTGGAGGGGAATAGGGAGGCAGTTGAAGTTAAATTTAGACTTTGATACTTTTCAACCTTGCTGCAAGTGCTACGCCACCCTCCAACAGGTAAATGATGTTAGGAGTGCATTCTTTTTTTTTTCTGGTACGCGGGCCTCTCACTGTTGTGGCCTCTCCCGTTGCGGAGCACAGGCTCCGGACGCGCAGGCTCAGCGGCCATGGCTCACGGGCCCAGCCGCTCCGTGGCATGTGGGATCTTCCTGGACCGGGGCACGAACCTGCGTCCCCTGCATCAGCAGGCGGACTCTCAACCACTGCACCACCAGGGAAGCCCAGGAGTTCATTCTTATTTTCTTTGTGGACTTTGATATATATGCTCTCATTCGCTATTTGTATTATTGTCTTCCTGAAGTCAGTAATGACTTTTGGAGATTTATTTGAAGAGATAGCTTCTGTCATCAGACATATAACTTCTAGGGATATGGAAGCATTATTTTTAAAAAAGGATTCTTTTGAATTTAAGGTTATTTAGGCTAGGAGTGGAATTATAATTACTGAAGGGTAACAAGCTGTGAGGTCAGGAAAAAAAATAGACAATGGAAACATCGAGGACTGAGCACAGACTAACCTGCAGTCTGCACGGTGACCCGTTCAGGAAGCCTTATGAGTCAGACTTGCCATGCCGTGTTGCTGGCATAAGAGACCATCTGCCTCAGCCTCTTTGCTTTTAGAGAAGGAAATCTAGCTAAGATGTGTTTTTCCTTTGATACATCTTTTTCTCTCTTTTTCCACCTTCAGTACCTTTTCTTTGGAAAATTAATTCAAAGTGCTTCATCAGCTTTATATTTCCACAATGTCAGTTTTTGAGACGTGAGTGTAGCTTCTTTATGCTTTTGATATTGGTGGACAGGGCTAACTTCAGTACTGTAGGGGAGGTGTCTTGTTACTTCAAGCTTTTTACTCTGCAGGCACTCCGTTTTAGGAATACCTGTCTTGTGGTTGACCCATGGCTACCGTTCCCTGTATCATTCATTACTTGGTTAGTGCTCCTTCCTAGAGCAGCTCTGCGGCTCTCAGTCATTTGGTTACCAGGTGGCTAATGGCATCAGCTCTTTAGTTTTAACGTTTCTTAAAATTTCTTTGTTCTCCGAGGCAGATAGAAACAGTGGATTAGGAGAGAATGGGGCACATGCTGTGATCATCTCTCGTTTGTATCTTTATTGCTTATTAATTAAATTTATATCAGATTTTATTTCTGCTCAGTGCACATACTCCTCTAACTCCCCACTGCTTATCTTAATCCAGAGCTTTACCACTTACCTCAAGGGGGTTGAACACTTTCTCTTCCCTCCCTCCCTCCCTCCCTCCCTCCCTCCCTCCCTCCCTTCCTCCCTTCCTCCCTTCCTTTCCTTCTTATGTTTTCATTATGTGCCAAGGGACAACCTTAGGTGTAAATAATACTTTTGATGTAGAGATATTTACGTCTGTCCAAGAAAAATTAAACCACAAATCCAGAAATAAAATAAGATATAAAATAAGATATAAAATAAGACATAAAAAAGAACCAGCACTGTTTGCTTTGCCTAGCACATTTGAAAGTACTTGGATAACCTCTTCAGAATCTTCTAAAAGGTGCCAACTTATTCTGTAATTATACCTGTTTATCTTAAGGACACAGACATCTGTGACAATAGTTTTATTCTATTTTCATGGCTTTATGTTAGCTGCTAACTGCCACTCACCACACTGTTCCAGTGGGAAAATGTTTTAAATTCCAGTCAGCTCTCTGTACGCTGAAGATAGCCTGAATAGTTCTGGCTAATTGATTTGTCTGAAGCTTTTTAATTTGTTGCTGTATGGTATATTTGTAACTATTTGTTTTTCAAATGAGAGCAAAATTGATGTTGCTGTGAACATACATCTTTGTTCTTGGTATCGTGTACCTCAGGGATCACCATTATTCCCTGTCCCAGTTGCTTGCTTTGTATTGCTTTTCATTCTCATAATAAGCATAAGAGTATGTGAGATGTGATTATCCCCAGTTTTTACAGGTGATAAGCTTTTTATAGGTGACAAGTTTGAGTCTAACAAAGCCCCGTTGTCTTTTTTATTGTATCATAGTACATCAGCCGTGAAGGATTCAAACCCTTGAGTTTTATTTTGATAGATACCTTGAAGCCACCATATTTTTTGGAATGGGAATATCCAAGTGAAAAATGACATGTCAGAAGGAAGCAGAACTGTTCTACAAGGTATTTAGCCCCTTCCCCCCAATCTTCTCTATATTTTAGGAATATTGTAGTTGGTCAAAAGTACATCTAATGGGATGGGAAGGAAAAAGGAGAACTGGAGTTGGAAAAAGGAACAAGGGGAATGGTGGTAGTAGGAGTGAAAAGAGAGAGGAAGGAGTTTGTAATAAAAGTCTCTTACAAGTTTTTATTATGGTTTAGAGCTTATAGCGTAGAAAGTAGAAACAGAAAAGTGTACAAGAGTAGAGTGTAGGGTGTAAAATGTCGTAATAAACTATGGAAAATGCATTAGGATAAAGAAGGGATAACTTTTTCTAATTGGAGAGTTGGGAATGATCTCACCAGAGGTGACAGTTGAGTTTGATCTTGAAGGATGACTAGGTATTCTAGTATTCTAGATAAAAGAGGGATGAAGGGGAGATCTAAAAAGAAATAAATGACTTAAGGTTACATACAAATAGGAAATGTTTCCATATCTTTTGTCAAAATCTCTTTTAGCACAAGCTACTTGGGTAGTGGAGGTGGTGGTGAGGAAGAAGTACAACTAGATAGTATGTTGTTCAGGAATGAAGCCAAAATGAGGTTTACGAACTTGGGGTTTAGGTCTGTTCCTGTGAATGAGAGAGATTCAGCGTGTTACATTGTAAGAGTCACTGTAACCTTTAAAACAGCGAAAGAATTACCCAGCTAGTTAGTATGCTGTCAGGAGAGGGTAATTTGATTTCAGTGGAATTGGCTTTATTATTAACTCCCTCTGCACAGTGTGTATTTGTGAACTTCAACTCTGTTGCTCATGTAGAGGTTGAGAAGTCTCTTGGCAACAAGCTTCCAGTTGTAGCTAACACTTGCCTTGGCTAATTGGTATGCCCAGTTCTGGTACTAGAACCTCTGGGGAGTTTGTGTTTGAGTTCAGTGTCATCAGGCTTAAACCGGAGCATAAATGTAAAGGGGCTTTGGGGTCATCCTGTTGATTGAGAATGAAAAGGCAAGACATACGACAGGAGAAGAGAGAATGAAACCTTGTGGATGAAATAGCTGTTAATTCACGTTTGGATGCTTCTCAGCTCAACTTACGTATTAAAAATAAGATATTTTATTGCTCCCTGCTAGCCCTTTTCCAAATTTGCAGACATTATTAACTAAACCTAGAGGAAAAGAATGACCAGGCCCTGAGATTTACACTGTTTTCTGGCGTATGTCTACACCAAGGTAGTTTATTGTAGATACTGTTTATATGCATTTTCTCTGTTTTCAAAAAACTGTTTGCTGGTAGGTTTCCTATCAGTTGTGCCTTCATTTTAACACTTACCAAATAATGTTGTTATAATTGTATGTTCCTCTCTTCTGCTTGCCTGAGAGTTCTAGCAATGTGTGGTGTCATTTATCTCTCTTTCCTGGTCCTCAAATGGTCTGGGCATGCAAATGTTTGAACGGAAATGGAATTAAATTTAAAAAATGGATTGCATTAGGTGGTTCATACTTTATCCTACTAAACATGACAGGTTATCAACAACACAACAAAAGGATATTGCAAGTTAGCTTTTATTTGAAACTACCCCCCCACCTTGTCTCCTTTCAGTTCTTATCCTTTATACCATGGTTGAATTAAAACATAAAGGTAGGAGATACTCACTGGAAGAGTCATCTGGTTGGTGAGGAAACGTCCATAGTGGCTCCATGTTTATTGACTTTTCTTCCCCTGCCTCCTCTTGTCCCCTAAACACACACAGGTTCTATTTTGTGTCCTTTCTTTGCTCCATGGTGCTGGTTCTCTTGGAGCTGCACAGAAGATTGAAATAAACCTCTCATTTTATATTTTGGAAAATATAATCTTGTAGGATTAAGCCTAACTGGTGATGACTATATACTAAAATTGTCTTTTGAGTAAGAGCATCAATTTGCAACTTGTATTTTGGGTAGTTCGTTTATGTATGGATGTCTCATAAATCTTTCCCGAGGGTAATTTTTTTTCTAATTGGCTTTGATCAGCCTCTGCTTTTACATAATGCTTCAAGCAGTTTTCAGTAAATCAGTTCAAATCCACAGTTGTATGAAAATTTCCTTAAGTTACTGGGATTCTCAGGAGACACCCAGAAATACTCCCTAATTGGTGTATTTAATCATACCTTGTATAAATCAGGCAAACAAGCCTGATGAATAAACTGAATTACTGGTGGGATATTCAAAAGTTCTTGGCTCCAGCATTTAATCTTAGAAAACCCAAGAATGAAAATATTTGACAGATTATTTTGGGTATAGTTAATGTTTTTCTGATCTAAGTTTCCTTCTTGCCATGTAAGCCACTAACTGTTGGTTTCAGTTGGAAATAAAGGTCATGGTTCATAGTAGACCACCTCAGAGGGCCATTTATCTGGTGATCTGTAGAGTAATGGTTGTTTTTTAGGAGCTTGAGGGGAATAGCAGCATTAGTACCTGCTGAGCTGGAGCGTCCCCTTGCCTCTGACCCTAATACTGCATGCCCCTAAACACTGCATGGAACAACTTCTCAATGTCCTTACTGATGAGCTGAGACATTTTCTGGTTAATTGGTTGGAAATGGTGTGACTCAACAGTATAAGTGGTTTTTTTTTTTGGGGGGTGGTGGTGGTGGATAAAATGCCCAAGGAACATTTGGTACATATTTTGTTGATTATAAAGTCTGAAAATATTATAATCCCAGCTCTGGTATCTAGTATCTGTTTGTGATCTAGATACTTCTTTATCTGTAAAATGAGAGTAATACATACTTTGGAGGGTCGTGAGAAATTATACAGAATATGTGATATGCCCAGTACTGTATTGCCACAAAAGTTATCTGTCCTCTTCCCTCTCCCTTATTAATTTAGGAAAATAAAATATTTTAGTTGGTCTTCAGGCCATTTGAGATTGACTGGGTAACTTGTCTCCTCCCCATTTTGGCATGGCATGGCATGGCTTTTCTTAGGGTCTCCCCGCCCCCCCCTCCAATAACTTCTTGCTCACCTGATGGACACTAGCATTGTTGATTGATGTCTCTTCCTTTTGGACAGGGAGTACTTCCTGTATCTTTGTCCATCTGGCTAGTTTGTTGTACATAATCAAGATTTCCCATCCTGTCTTAACTGTGAATAACCAAAGGGAAAGCTAGTTAATGCTGCTAAGCCACATATCATCATTTTCATGGCTTTTGAGCTGGCGGATATAATTCTTTGTTGCTTTTAGAGTTAAAGCATGTTCATTTTCTAGCAGTTTATTGTATTCTGTGCATGTCTAAGCTTAAACCTGTACCACAGCATGATTGTTTTATGTAGAAAGCCCTATAGTATTTATAGAGAAATTTTATCCAATTGCTGTAAGATTCTTGCTCATTTTAAATCTGATTTATCATGAATCTGCTTACGACTTTTCCAAATAATATAGAAATACGTAGCATATTCTGAGAGCATTGAATTTATTGTAAATTGCTATTATTCTGTATTAAAGTAGTTGTATAGAATATGTTGCTTAAATGTAATCTTAAAGTGTGCATTGTCATATTAATATATTTAAGTAGTATAGCATAGAACTTTTAAGTAGAAATATTTTATACAAGGAAAATAATTGTAAAAATGGCTCAAGGATCTAGACAGTCCAGTTCACATTGAAGGATAGAATACATTTTGGTCTTTGGATCCCATTCACCTGGAAGTGTGGTTGAGGTGTATCTCCAGTTTAACAGTCAGTTGGGGGACATCTCTTCATTAGCAATGCAAATTAAAACTACAATGAGGTATCGCTTTACACTGGTCAGAATGGCCATTATCAAAAGAGCTAGAAACAGGGCTTCCCTGGTGGCACAGTGGTTGAGAGTCCGCCTGCCAATGCAGGGGACACGGGTTCGTGATCCGGTCTGGGAAGATCCCACATGCCGCGGAGCGGCTGGGCCCGTGAGCCATGGCCGCTGAGCCTGCGCATCCGGAGCCTGTGTTCCACAACAGGAGAGGCCACAGCAGTGAGAGGCCCGCATACCACCAAAAAAAAAAAAAAAAAAAAAAAAAACTAGAAACAATAAATGCGGGAAAGGGTGTGGTGAAAAGGGAACCCTCCTACACTGTTGGTGGAAATGTAAATTGATACAACCACTATGGAAAACAGTATGGAGGTTCCTTAAAAAACTAAAAATAGAACTACCACACGACCCAGCAATCCCAGTGCTGGGCATATACCCTGAGGAAACCATAATTCAGAAAGAGACATGCACCACAGTGTTGATTGCAGCACCATTTACAATAGCCAGGACATGGAAGCAGCCTAAATGTCCATCGACAGATGAGTGGACAAAGAAGATGTGGCACGTATATACAATGGAATGTTACTCAGCCATAAAAAGAAACGAAATTGAGTTATTTGTATGAGGTGGATGGACCTAGAGTCTGTCATACAGAGTGAAGTAAGCCAGAAAGAAAAACAAATACCGTATGCTAATGCATATATATAGAATCTTGAAAAAAAATACTGATGAACCTAGTTGCAGAGCAGGAATAAAGAGGTAGATATAGAGAATGGACTTGATGACATGGGGTGGGAGGGCGAAGCTGGGGCAAAGTGAGAGTAGCATCGACGTATATACACTACGGAATGTAAAATAGTTGGCTGGTGAGAAGCAGCAGCATAGCACAGGGAGATCAGCCCGGTGCTTTGCGATGACCTAGAGGGGTGGGATAGGGACGGTGGCAGGGAGGCTCAAGAGGGAAGGGATATGGGGACATGTGTATGCATATGGCTGATTTGCTTTGTTGTGCAACAGAAACTAACACGGTATTGTGAAGCAATTATACTCCAATAAAGATGTAGAAAAAAAATGTGCACACACACACAGAAATACATGTATGCACCTCACTACTGGATAAGAGTACAGGTTGCCCAGGGGTAGGGCAGGTATATATTGTGGTCCTGATTTCTTTTCTACTCAACTGTGTAGGTGATAATCTTTAATTGTAAGGAATCAGAATTTAGAAGGGGCTCAATATTAATAGACTGTTCTTGTAGTCAGAGATACTGGGAGACTCTTGTGCTGTATTATTTCCCATTTGGATATG
The DNA here is from genome assembly GCF_003676395.1 of Aethalodelphis obliquidens. Lineage (NCBI taxonomy): Eukaryota > Metazoa > Chordata > Mammalia > Artiodactyla > Delphinidae > Aethalodelphis > Aethalodelphis obliquidens. Next base: position 192,757 of record NW_020837986.1, on the reverse strand, counting down.
GATTTTACCAATTCCATATATTCTTCAAACTAGATGGGTTGTAATTTAAGATGTAAAAATGTAAGCTGTACAGTTACTGATCTGTGTTTCTTAACCTTTTGAACTTATTGGCGGGGGGGGGAATTGATCTACTCATGGGCCTGGTACATGTTCTGTCCCCCTCTCCTACCCTAATTCTTGACTAGTGACTGAAAATGGTCTAGATTTAGTGTGTATATGCTAAGCATTTACCTTTCATACCTTCAAAAGAATAATTTACCAAACTAGGTAATATATCCCCCCAGATAAATATAGTTTGAGTCTGGCTCCACCAGTGAGTAGACAACAGACTTGGCAAGTAAAACAAATGCTATTTATACTTTTTTATGTTCATAACTAATATTAATGCAAAATAAATAGAAAACTGTACATAAAGAATTTGTCATAGTCATCTGTGCTCAGGAATTATTATATTATTGTATATGCTGCAACTATTTTTTTGGGGGTGTGGGAAATGCTTCTGTTTATTATTTCTAATGTTGAACATTTTCTTCAGCCAAATGAAATTTAAAGGATGTATTTATTCTACTTTGATTTTTTTTGTTATACAGTATTTTGTCATTCAAACTTGGACATCATGTGGTTTTTTAGACATGGTACAGTGATTGTAGTACCAAGGTTGGTCCCTATCTAAGAACTAGAAAAAGAAATCTGTCAAACCTGTTCCTAAAAAAATAGAATGTGAAAATTATTTTATATCTTAGTTATATTGATATCTTCATGTTTGAGTAAACACCACTACCGTGGTTTTACTTTTTATTTTTCTTGTTTTAAATATGTATTTATTTATTTATTTTGGCTGTGCCGGGTCTTAGTTGTGGCATGCGGGATCTTTAGTTGCAGCATGCGAACTCGTAGTTGCAGCATGCGTGTGGGATCTAGTTCCCCGACCAGGGATCGAACCCAGGCCCCCTGCATTGGCAGCGTGGATTCTTACCCAGTGGACCTACCAGGGAAGTCCCACTATTGTGGTTTTTAAATTAGGATCTTGCATTGGTACATTTCTGGATAATTACCTCTGTTACTAGAGATCATTGGACTCTGTGAAACAGTAAACTTGGTAGCATGTAGACTGCACAGTCATGTGCACATTATAGCTTGTTGTTCTGCCACATCAAGAGAAGGAGCCACATGTGTATTTGGACATAGGTAGACATATTTAGGTTTCTCTTATATGCACATAAACATTGACTTAACATGAATGACATGTATGCACTTCTGGTTTACATGATAATTGTGATTATTTTTTTTCATACTAAGACTGTCATGGTTTTGATTCTCTATTGATGTAATTTACGTCTCTAAAATTCATTTCAGTGACATCCTATATCAACCGTAGCAGTAAAAAATTTTAAAAGTTTAAAGTAACCTTTGAACTTTTATAGAAATCAGAATGGAGGAAAATCTGTTTTATAAAATATGACTTGATAAGTTGAATGTTCCATTTCCTCAGTACTTTTCAAGGCATACTTATTGATCACCTCTTATATGCTAGGCACCTTAAACTGTACTGGAGATTCAGCTTATGTGTAACAGCAAGGTAAGGGAATAATACTGAGAACATAGAATAAATTATGTCTTTCAAATTAAATGCTGTTATCCACTAAAGAGTTCATTACTCCGTTTTGAGGATTCAGCTTGTGTTTAACGTCAAAGTAAGGAAATAATATCTAGAATGTGGAGTAAATTATATTTTTAAAATAAAATGCTATTATTCACTGGATGGTTGGCCACTCAATTTAAAAATAACCTTTGAATGAAACAAATATAAAACTAAATGTATTGAGTCGTGACTACTCTTTCTGTTTTTTTTAAACTAATTTTTATTGGAGTATAGTTGCTTTACAATGTTCTATTTCTGATCTTAAGGAATCACTTTTTCTTTTTAAACATGAAAATTGGAAATCAAAACTGAACATACTTTTTTTTAATAGATCTTTATTGGAGTATAATTGCTTCACAATACTGTGTTAGTTTATATTGTACAACAAAGCGAACCAGCCATATGCAGATGAATTTTTTAAGTGGTAACTTGAGAGCTCTGCTGCCATTAAACTTCCTTTGTAGGAAACAAGTGTCAATATGTTGTAGCTTCTTTTTAGGCAAGGTTATAATACCAATTCACACAAACCAATGTTTCTCAATCTGGGGGTGGGGGAGGTTCCTTCCCACCCCCAGGGGTCATTTGGCAATGTCTGGATACTTTTGGTTGTGGGGAGGGGTTGTGTGCTACTGGCAGCGAGTGGGTACAGACCAGGGATGCTGTTCATCACCCTATGATACACAGGAAAGTCCCTACAACCAAGAATTATCAGTCAAAAATGTCAATACTGCTGAGGTACAAAGAAACTGGCCTGTATCTAGACAGCTGGTATCAAATACAACATAATTCTGCCAAGTACAGGTTACCTAAGAAAATAGTGCGATTAATTTGATGCTTAAAACCCACTTTTAAAATCACTGGAATAAAACTCAACATTTAACGTTAGTTCATTAGTTCATGTCTTTTATTAACCAATATACAATCACTTGTCTTCTGGTTTGTTGAAACAATAGGTCAGACAACATTTGCCACAATAATGTCTGTCAAAGTGGCTGGCCATAAAAACTCCAGCACCACATTCATCTGAAGGGCACTCCCGAACGAAGGTGACTGATTTTGCCATTCTCATCCACCTTATAGTGTTTCAGGACAGCCAGCTTAACCTTCTTTCTCTTATGCTTATTCTTCTTGGGAGTGTTGTAAGACTTCTTCCTTATCACCACCACGAAGTCTCAACACAAGATGAAGAGTGGACTCCTTTCGAATGTTGTGGTCAGACAAAGTACGTCCATCTTCCAGCTGCTTGCCAGCAAAGATCAGTCTTTGCTGGTCAGGAGGAATTACTTCCTTGTCCTGGATCTTGGCCTTTATGTTTTCTGTTGTATCCGAGGGTTCGACCTCGAGAGTGATGGTCTTCCCCGTCAGGGTCTTCACGAAAATCTGCATATTGGCGGTGGTGCCACCGCAGATGGCGGATCCGAAAAGATGAACATACTTTTAACTTTATTTGGAAATAATTTTAAAGTTAAAGCAAGGTTGCAAGAGAAAGAATAGTACAAAGAATTTTAAAATTTCTGCCCAGCTGAGATTCAACCAGTGTCAACAATTTGCTGGCCTCCTTTCTTTTCTCTTCTTCCCTTCCCCTCCTCTTCTCCTGTTACTCGCTCACTCACTTGTATGTAACCCCCCCCCCAAACATTGGAGGGTCCTTTGTGTACATAATGGCTTTTTTGTCCTAAATACTAAGAATAGGGATAGTCTCTTAAATAACCACAGTACAGAAATAAACTTCAGTAAATTTAACATTGGTAAAATACTTTATCTATTGTCCATATTCTAAATTTTGTTAGTTGATCCAATAGTGTCGTTTATAGCATTTTCCCCCTCTAGTACAGGATCCAGTATAGGATCAAATATTGCATTTAATTGTCATTTCTCTTTAGCTTCCTTTAATCTGGAATACTTAAAGACTTTGTCTTTTATGACATTGTCATTTTTGAAGAATATAGTATTGTGGCATTGTGGGATCTGGTTACACTTTATTTTTTAATTTTATTTTTTAAAATTTATTTGGCTGCATCGGGTCTTAGTTGTGGCAAGCGAGCTCCTTAGAGTTGTGGCAGGGAGGCGCCTTAGTTGCGGCTCCAGGGCTCTTTGGTTGCAGCACATGGGCTCCTTAGTTGTGGCACACTGGCTCCTTAGTTGTGGCATGCAAACTCTTAGTTGTAGCACGCATGTGGGATTTAGTTCCCTGACCAGGGATCGAACCTGGGCCCCCTGCATTGGGAGCGCAAGGTCTTATCCACTGTGCCACCAGGGAAGTCCCCGTGGTTAACACTTTAAAATCATGACATTAAGCCACATTAGTGGGGGCTTCCTTGATGGTGCAGTGGTTAAGAATCCACCTGCCAATGCAGGGGACACGGGTTCCAGCCCTGGTCTGGGAAGATCCCACATGCTGCGGAGCAACTAAGCCCGTGCGCCACAGCTACTGAGCCTGCGCTCTAGAGCCTGCGAGCCACAACTACTGAGGCCCATGCGCCTAGAGCCTGTGCTCTGCAACAAGAGAAGCCACTGCAGTGAGACGGCGGTGCACCGCAACGAAGAGTAGCCCCTGCTCGTCGCAACCAGAGAAAGCCTGTGCACAGCAGTGAAGACCCAACACAGCCAAAAATAAATAAATAAATAAACAAATAAACAAGTAAATAAATAAGCAAGCCACATTAGTGAAAGTTATTTTAAGTTCTTTTCTCTTTTATTTTAACTTACGTTGTGAGAAAAAAACCACACCAAGTTCTTAAAACGTATCAGCTTTTCAGCCTTTACATTTTACTATCAAAATTATTGGTAGAATAAATTCCACTGGTGTTTAATTCATACCTAGAACATCTGAAAGATGATAATGTAATCTAAAACTTCCGATTTTGATTTTTTAAAGCTACATATTTTAAGTTTGATCAGGATCTTGTGTAAAATTTTGCATTTCTATTTGTCTCTCATCCTGGCAGTATTGTGCCACCTAGTGGAAATTTATATCCTTCAATGTATGTCTCAGACTAGATGGAATGCAAGATGCATTTTAACAAATGAAGAAAAAGTAGTTTGGAGTGTTTGAACTTCTCCGTTGACTTGCAATTCTTTATAGCAGTGATTGTCTTCGTAAACAAGAGTTTAAGACAAATAAAATTCTTGTTAAGTGAAGGCTTAGTAGATGTCTTAAAATTATGAGCCACTGAGTATTAAAATCTGCTCTTTTTTCAACAATAGCCTGCATTTATTTTATCAATGCAACTTTAACCAAGGCATATTATATTTCCATCAGTTAATATTAAAATAATTGTTGTTCTGTGGATCTTCTCAAAATCCTCCCACCTGGAGTTTTATTGTTGTGCATCTAATTTGTAAGCAGAATGTATGGAGTTTACATGTTATTTACACAATCTCAGTTTATTTTGAAGTAGCAGAAGAAAAACACATTGGATGATAAATACTAAAGAAATGGTCTAAGGAAAAAATGTGCTACCTTGAAAATAGCCTGAAAATAATTTAGGTATTTATCATTTGAAGACTTCTAACCAATTGACAAGATAAGATCTCATTTGTGTATAAGTAAAATTTAGGATTTTATCAGTTGGAGAGTTGACAGTCTCTTTTTCTTATTAACTATGCAGAAGATGCCTTGTTCTTTGTGAGGTATTCAATATACGCATTTTTTTTTACATCTTTATTGGAGTATAATTGCTTTACAATGGTGTGTTAGTTTCTGCTTTATAACAAAGTGAATCAGTTATACATATACATATGTTCCCATATCTCTTCCCTCTTGCGTCTCCCTCCCTCCCTCCCACCCTCCCTATCCCACCCCTCCAGGCGGTCACAAAGCACCGAGCTGATCTCCCTGTGCTATGCGGCTGCTTCCCACTAGCTAACTACCTTACGTTTGGTAAATATACGCATTTTTACTCAGTCTTGAGAAACATTTGTCCTGGGGTTGGATGGACATTCTGCATAATTAAACTGGAATATGAACTCTTGAGGTCTTCAGAACAGTTGTGTACTATAAAGAATTTTGAGAATTATCTAACCATTTAGGGAGAGCAGTTCTGAATTACAAAATGCAGCCATTCAAGCATATGACACCTTTATGAGAGTCATGAATATTTTATAATGTTTGTATCTTATTATTCTTTCTTAGTTGCTGATGTATATTCAAGATGAGCGGATTAGGAGAAAACTCCCTGGATCCACTGGCCCCTGATTCACGAAAACGCAAGTTGCCATGTGATACTCCAGGACAAGGGTAAGCAGTTTATTTCCTGATACTTCACCAAGGGCGCCTCCCCCGCCTTTATTTGTTTTGAAGATACCATTTCAGCTTTCTTTATTTGCATTTTCTGGTTAGATTTATTTGTTTGTTTTTGTCTTTGTTTAAATAATATGGTTTTGCTTTGTAGTAAGTACAGTGGTACAATGATGAGATGGGGACATTCTTATGTTATAATAGAGGCTTTATGGCTGATTCAGATAGAAATGAGAATATTATACTAACTGTGTGATATTGTAAGAAGCATTTCTCAATAGAGGACGTAAGAGTTAGGAATAGATCAACAAGATTATTACAAGTAAGAATCTTTAGTATCCTTTAAGAACATGTTATAAGTTGATATTTTGGCAATTGTGAGGTTTCATCATTCTTTTCCTGAATGAAGTTAGAAGTTTAAAAAATAGAAATAAAATATTCTATTTTATGTAGTGATACTTCATAGCTTTTTTAGTATTTGCCAGGGTCAATATCACTTGAATTTCACTGTGATGGTTGCAAAATAAAAAAACCTATAATTCATAAAACCTCATAATTAATAAGTAGCTATTAATGTTTTTATTATTTGTTAATTTTATTGTCTCTTCGTGGTAAAGACTATTTATCCCCATTTTCCAGATGATGAAATGAGACTAATGCCTAAGGCCACTAGGCTAACAACAGGTGGATCTGAATTTAGGTTTGCATGAATTTCAACTGTATTGTACTAGGTCTCCAAGACAATGTTTTGGTAGTCTTTATGGGCTGAATTTAGTTTGTTTATATATGAGTGTAACGGTGTTGTGTAGGTACTGATTCTGCTCATAGCTCTTTTGTGATAGATATATTTATGGCCTTTTTCCCCCCCTCTCCCAGCCTTACCTGCAGTGGTGAAAAGTGGAGACGGGAGCAGGAGAGTAAATATATTGAAGAATTGGCTGAACTGATATCTGCTAATCTTAGTGATATTGACAACTTCAATGTCAAACCAGATAAATGTGCAATTTTAAAGGAAACAGTAAGACAGATACGTCAAATAAAAGAGCAAGGTAATACAAAGTAAGAAAACACTCAAGTCTTTTAGAAGGAACTTGTTAACTGTGTTCACATTTGCCTTTTGCTACCTGTTGCTTAGGTGGGAACTGCTGCTCCTTGAGGGCTGTCCTCTGTGGGGCTAGATGGACAGATGAGTTGACCAGCTTTGCTCTTTAGGAAACAGTCACCAGGATTGGAAGAAGGCCAGTGTTGCTCACCCTGTCACTTGTTAGGTCCCTTTCAGGAAGCAATGGGATAGTACATTTAGTAGGGAAAGAAAATTTAGAGTATCTTCTGTCCTCCTGGGTGACTCGGAAGTTTAATTTTAACCTTTAAAAACTGTAGCATCATTTTCTTATCAGGAAATGTGTATGTGCTTATGCACATCTGTGTGCGTGTCTCTTCGGGGAACAATTTGAAGGTGGATTTAATCTATAACTGATATATATGCTATTTGTAGTATTGCCTTATGTCTTTTTAGGAAAAGCTATTTCCAGTGATGATGATGTTCAGAAAGCTGATGTATCTTCCACAGGACAAGGAGTTATTGATAAAGACTCCTTAGGACCACTTTTACTTCAGGCAAGTACAAGGTTTTAGCCATACGATAAGCTGAGTTGATTTAAAAAGAAAGAAAGAAAGAAAGAAAAAAATTTTGGCTAGGATATGAGAGCAAAAAGAAAATGTTTCTTTTCATGAGGTAGAACTCAGTATTCTGAGTATGATGATAAAAAATGCTCTTGTATTTAAAATATACATAACTCATGAGGTCCTGTGGTGCCCTGCCTCCCCGCAATAAAAATGCATTTGGGCATATTTTAGCTCAGACCTTTTTGTGTATTTTTGCATAATTGATAGTATGGCACGCTACAGTTTTATATTTTTGAGGAAGTTTTAAGACTTAAAATACGTGTTTTTTGGTAAGTAGTTGTCTTAAATAGATTGAGTTAAGCTATAGCACTTACAGAATGTTTCTTTTTAAGTCATGACCTGAAGCCCTTTATTCAGGTTCACTTATCAACTGTTTTTGTTCCAATTAGTTTGTTCCAGCTACTTTTTAGTTGATCAGTTCAGTTCCTCTTTGTAAATTCTCACTAAGGAGTGGTATAGTTCCTATAGCTTAACTTGGTAACAAATGGAAAAATGGGAAGCACTAAGGATGATTTTTCATATTTTTAAAAACTCCTTTGAAGAAGTAATTCTTCAAAAATTAGATTAGATGTTATAATTCAGATTTTGTCTTTACTGTCATCTTTTCACATTGTCTTTTTCATACAGCCCTGTATTGATGGTGCTAATGTTAATAGAAATGATGGCTCATAGTTGTTAAATCAACAGTTTTTTTCAAATTCTATTTAGTACTATGGCTGGTGTCTTAGTCTGCTAAGGCTGCCATAACAAAATACCACAGACTGTGTGGCGTAAACAACAGAAATTTATTTCTTATAGTTCTGGAGGCTGGAAGTCCAAGATCAAGGTGTTGGCAGGCTTGGTTTCTCCTGAGACCTACCTCTCTCCTTGGCTTGTAGATGGCTGCCTTCTCCTTGTGTCTTCACGTGACCTTTTCTCTGTGTGTGTGCATTTCTGGTGTCTGTCTCTCTTCTCATAAGAACACCAGTCCTATTGGATTAGAGCTACCCTTATGGACCTCATTTAACCTTAATTACCTCCTGAAAGGCCCTATCTCCAAATACAGTCACATTGAGGTTTAAGGCTTCAACATATGAATTTTGGTGGGGGAAGGGATACAGTTCAGTCCATAATAGCCGATATTAACATATCCCACTTCAGGCATTGGATGGCTTCCTGTTTGTGGTGAATCGTGAAGGAAACATTGTGTTTGTGTCAGAAAATGTCACCCAGTACCTGCAATATAAGCAAGAGGACCTGGTTAACACAAGTGTCTACAATATTTTGCATGAAGAAGACAGAAAGGATTTTCTTAAAAACTTACCAAAATCTACAGGTAGGCTTTTAATGTGTATCTTCCTTTTTTTAAAAAATATTTATTTATTTATTTGGCTGTGCTGGATCTTAGTCGTGGCACGCGGGATCTTTGTTGCCGCATGCGGGATCTTCGTTGTGGCATGGGGGATCTTTAGTTGTGGCATGTGGGATCTAGTTCACTGACCAGGGATCGAACCTGGGCCCCCTGCATTGGGAGCACAGAGTCTTAGCCCCGGACCACCAGGGAAGTCCCTGTATTTTCTAAGTAAGTTAAAAAAATTTCTTTTTCTTGATCATTTCTTAGAAAATTGAATATACCTTTTAGAAAGCTAAGTGATGATTTATGTAGAACAGGGCAAGTGGTAGATAGCAAAATTTCAAATACGAATTTCGAGTTTGGTATACATTTCATGGGTCTAAGATATACAGTGAGTTACAAAATAGAAGTGAGATACCTGTTGAATTTGAAATTGAAATTATTCCAGTGTTTTATATATTGCCACTTTGAAATGTTATTGTAGGAATTACTATGGAAGATGTATAATGAGGAAATATGTATAGCTTAAATTCTTCTTTTTTTTTTTTTAATTGGAGTATAGTTGATTTGTAGCTTAAATTTTTGATGATAGTCATGGACTGAATTGCCAGCTTTTAAAAATCTCCTTTCAACTTGTTTTCTAAAGTTAATGGAGTTACCTGGACAAATGAGACCCAGCGACAAAAAAGCCATACATTTAATTGCCGTATGTTGATGAAAATACCACACGACGTTCTGGAAGACATAAACACTAGTCCTGAAATGCGCCAGAAATATGAAACGATGCAGTGCTTTGCCCTGTCCCAGCCACGTGCTATGATGGAGGAAGGAGAAGGTGAGAGTCATCACATGCTTGTGGTGATTATCAAACAATAGCAGCCAAACTTGTAGTTTTGTAATTTCCATTGTAATTCTTCCTACTGAATTCCATGTTCTTACTGGCCTATTGAATAGACACATCCAAAGGTTAAGTATAATCCTTACCTGGTTAAATTTTCTATTGCAGATTTGCAATCCTGTATGATCTGTGTGGCACGCCGCATTACCACAGGAGAAAGAGCATTTCCATCAAATCCTGAGAGCTTTATTACTAGACATGATCTTTCAGGTAAAAACTGTGCGTGTGTGTATGTTTTGTTCATTTTGAAAATCTTTATAAGAGTTAACTTTTCTACAGCCTGCACTATCATTTAAGTGCCTACACTGTAACAAATACTTTGCATGGATTATTTCCTATGTTTCTTATAATATTATTATTATTTTTTAAAATTTAATTTAATTTAATTTTTTATTTTATTTATTTTTGGCTGCATTGGGTCTTCATTGCTGTGCAGGGGCTTTCTCTAGTTGTGGCGAGCGGGGGCTACTCTTCCTTGTGGTGCATGGGCTTCTCATTGCGGTGGTTTCTCTTGTTGTGGAGCATGGGCTCTAGGCACGTAGGCTTCAGTAGTTGTGGCACATGGGCTCAGTAGTTGTGACTTGCTGGCTTTAGAGCTCAGGCTCACTAGTTGTGGCGCATGGGCTTAGTTGCTCTGCGGCTTGTGGGATCTTCCTGGACCAGGACTCGAACCCGTGTCCCCTGCATTGGCAGGTGGATTCTTAACCACTGCGCCACCAGGGAAGTCCCTTATGTTTCTTATACAACCCTAGGAGAGATTCAACGAAACCTTGGGCATTTAAGTTGGGTGTGTTTGACACTTAAAATCCCTCAGATAAACACACAAAAAAATGTAGATGCGGGCTTCCCTGGTGGCGCAGTGGTTGAGAGTCCGCCTGCCGATGCAGGGGACACGGGTTCGTGCCCCGATCCGGGAAGATCCCACATGACGCGGAGCGGCTGGGCCCGTGAGCCATGGCCGCTGAGCCTGTGCTCCTCAACGGGAGAGACCACAGCAGTGAGAGGCCCGTTTACCGCAAAAAAAAAAAAAAAAGTAGACGCACCTGGCTTTCTCTCCAAATAACATTTCAAATCAGAAGCCAGTATTTCTTTTCTGTAACTTCAAATCCATTTTTCATAAAGAAGTGCACTTCAAAAAGATGGGTAATTTAATGGGAATTACTGGGAGTAATTCTTGACATCAAAATGAATTTCAGTTTTGGTCTGCCCTTTTTTGCCCATGAGAGTAAAGAATTAAAGTCAGTGCAGTTGATAATGAACAATGATGAAATGAAACACAGTGGCAATTTTCTGTTTAATAGGAAAAGTTGTCAACATAGATACAAATTCACTGAGGTCTTCCATGAGGCCTGGTTTTGAAGATATAATCCGAAGGTGTATCCAGAGATTTTTTAGTCTTAATGATGGGCAGTCATGGTCCCAGAAACGTCACTATCAAGAAGGTAAAGAATTTGGAGGTTAATTCTGGATCTTGTTTGTCATTGTGTTTGATGTGCTATAGAGCAATAAGTATATACGTGACCATAGTTGTTTTTGTCTGTGTGGGGTAGGAAGATGATTCTTGAGCATGATTCTTGAGCAAGATGATTCTTATGTTAGCCTAATTTTGGTGGGGTCCAGTCTTTCACTGGATTTTGAAAATGTTGGATTTGTATATTTCCTTTCTGTTTTCTCCTGTATGCATTTGTTCTGCCAGTTGTAGTTACTAGTAATGGGATATTTTCTCCAAAAGCTTATATCCATGGCCATGCAGAAACCCCAGTGTATCGATTCTCATTGGCTGATGGCACTGTAGTGACTGCACAGACAAAAAGCAAACTCTTCCGAAATCCTGTGACAAATGATCGTCACGGCTTTGTCTCAACCCACTTTCTTCAGAGGTAATGATAGATTACTTTGTATTCTCATTAAATGCAGCAGTGTTCTCGAGATGCTTTATTGTTAGTGTAAAAAAGGAGAAGAAAAATTAAGAAAAGCAGGCAGTGGTTGGGTTTGCTGAAGTGCACTTAGATTCCTAAAGTATGTTTTCTTTAAGGTTATATTTTTATGTGTAAATGAGGATTTGTTCATTAATTAATTCCTGGGAAAGCTGGAGGATGGGAAGCCTAGTGGATAAAAGAATACATAAAATCTGACTACCTCTGTTACTTTTCATTTCTAATGATATATTACATTGCTTTTATGGATTGAATTTAAAATTTGAAGGTAGACTTCAAGAAGAAATAGTTACTATTGCTGTTGCTAATGGTAAATGAGCAACACAGGAAGGAGCAGGATATTCACCCATTAATTATCTTGAGTAATTTGCAGGCGCCTCCAGGTTAACCCCTTGGTATATGAGAACTCTTGTAAAGCCCCACTGCGATTCCAGCTAACATAGCTTGGGGCCCCTCGTGGCGCTCTGATGGTGTCACTCATTTAGATTCTGTGGCTTATTAAAAGTATGTTATTAGATTAATAACTGATCAGTGTCTAGATTGTTATTGTCACTAGGCATTGGAATGGCGCCTAAGAAGTTAAGTTTCTGGGGCACTTACTTCATCCTTTAAAAAAAAAAAATCTGATGCAGGCTTTTAACGCATGCCTGTAATTTTTTAGTAAAACATTGTTCTGTTTCTTTGCAGGGAACAGAATGGGTATAGACCAAACCCGAATCCTGTTGGACAAGGCATTAGACCTCCAGCAGCTGGATGCAACAGTTCAGTAGGCAGCATGAACATGTCGCCAAACCCCGGCTTGCAGATGCTGAGCAGCAGGACCTACGGTGTGGCTGAGCCCGGTGCCACGGGGCAGATGAGTGGAGCCAGGTATGGGCCTTCCGGTAGCATAGCTTCAGTGAACCCTGGGCCAGGCATGCAGTCACCATCTTCCTACCAGAACAACAACTATGGTCTCAACATGAGTAGCCCTCCACATGGGAGTCCTGGTCTTGGCTCCAGCCAGCAGAATATTATGATTTCTCCGCGTAATCGTGGGAGTCCAAAGATGGCCTCACATCAGTTTTCTCCTGTTGCAGGTATTTGTGTTACATTTCCTTTTCTTTATTTTTTTCTTTTTCAGTAATTCTTCTCTATCCATACCATTGTAATTCTTGTAAAGTTAATTCATTTTAAAACAGAAACTTTGAAGTCTTAAGTAGTGTTTTGTTATAGCATCTGATAGTCTAATTCTTTTCCTGACTTCTCTCCAAATCCAGGTGTGCACTCTCCCATGGGATCTTCTGGCAATTCTGGGAGTCACAGCTTTTCTAGCAGCTCTCTCAGTGCCCTTCAAGCTATCAGTGAGGGAGTAGGGACTTCTCTTTTATCTACTCTGTCTTCACCAGGTCCCAAATTGGATAACTCTCCCAATATGAATGTAAGTCAACCAAGTAAAGTGAACAGTCAAGATTCCAAGAGTCCCCTAGGCTTGTATTGCGACCAGAATCCAGTGGAGAGTTCAATGTGTCAGTCAAATAGCAGAGATCACCTCAATGACAAAGAAAGTAAGGAGAGCAGTGCGGAAGGGCCAGAGAATCAGCGGGGTCCTCTGGAAAGCAAAGGTCACAAAAAATTACTGCAGTTACTTACCTGTTCTTCTGAGGACCGGGGTCATTCCTCCTTGACCAACTCGCCCCTGGATTCAAGTTGTAAAGACTCTTCCATTAGTGTCACCAGCCCCTCTGGGGTCTCCTCTTCGACGTCTGGAGGAGTGTCCTCCACGTCCAATATGCACGGGTCACTGCTGCAAGAGAAGCACCGAATTTTGCACAAGTTGCTGCAGAATGGGAATTCACCGGCCGAGGTAGCCAAGATTACCGCCGAAGCCACTGGGAAAGACACTAGCAGTACAACGTCTTGTGTAGAAGGAAACGTCAAGCAGGAGCAACTGAGCCCTAAGAGAAAGGAAAATAATGCTCTGCTTAGGTACCTGCTGGACAGGGATGATCCTAGTGACACGCTCTCCAAAGAACTACAGCCCAAAGTGGAAGGCGGCGTAGACAGTAAAGTGAGCCAGTGCAGCAGCTCCACCATCCCGAGCTCAAGTCAAGGGAAGAACGCCAAAATTAAGACAGAAACAAATGAAGAGGTAACTTGTCTTCTGTATATTCTAGCTTAGGCATTGTATTTCAGCATTGCATTTCTGTGTTAGAAAGACAGTGTGTTATGCACAGATTCTTACCTTCTGTTTTAGGTTTATTTAATGGAAGTTAATCTGGAGCTGTCACTTTTTCGGTAGCTCTTCTGAGCATCAGTAAAGTGTATTATGATGCAGTGTAGAAATAATCAGATATGTGTGCTTTCAAATGTGACTGTACCTCATTAGTAGGCAATTTGAAATCTTTCATGGAAATTTTTATTATTGGAATGAGCACATTGGGTCATTAAGTGTATGGTAGAAATGGGAAAAAACCTTTTGTATTAGGCAACAGAATTTTGATTTTTACCTAAGATCAAGTTTCATATACATGATCACATTCTATACAAGCATTTCCCAGACTCCTCTTGAGGAACACTATTCTGGAAGACGTTAATATGCACCTGAGAAAATAAAGTCTTGGAGAAGTCCTATTGTTAGGATGTGTGTTTAACTTTGTTTAGTGTTTCCCAAATGTATTGACCAAAAGCCCTTTTTAAAGCATAGCTATGAATATCTTGTTGAACATCAGCTTATTTTTTTATTATTATTATTTAAAAATTTTTAAAAAAATTTTTATTATTAATCATACATGTTTTCAGAAGTATGTGTAGAGGCAGACATCTCTGTCAGCTCATGATTCTGACTAATGTTTGCTGGAAAATATCCTGCAGTTTGAGAATTAAACATATAGGGTAAATTAAAAAATGCCCCTTTGAAAGCACCTCCAAACCCACGGATTTATCCCAGAATTTTCAACTGTTTTTACTGTTTTATGTTTTTACTTTCAAGGAAGTAGTGTAGGGATAGGGGTCATAATCAGCTAGCTAGCCTCTAAGTTGGGTGTTACCATTTCAGGTAACTATTGTGTTTTACTTGTTCCCATTTCATCTCTTTTCCTCTGATGAGTATGTTTTATACCTATGTATCTAGTAATGTACACAGGTTAATTAAAAAAAATTATTTTCAGGGATCTGGAGACTTGGATAATCTAGATGCTATTCTTGGTGATCTGACTAATTCTGACTTCTACAGTAATTCCATATCCACAAATGGTAGTAATCTGGTAACGAAGCAACAAATGTTTCAAGGAACTAATTCTCTGGGTAAGAAAGAACTAGATTTTATTCTTGCTGCCTTTGAACTTTTCTGCACACCTGTATGTACTCTTAATTAAAACTAGGATCCAACTTTAAAATGTATACTCCACCTTAGTTTCTTTTACTAATTTATAATGTAGGTGATTTTAAAAGCTTTTTGGATAGTTTCCCATTTCTAACTAATATGATGCCAGTAATCACAGGGCTTATAGGAAAATGTTCCTCTCTGGTTGCTGCAGGTGAGTAGTAGGTACTCTGTACCTACTAGTACCTTTATTTGTCTTAGGCACAGAGAATTGGATTAAAAAGCAAATCAAAACCTGTCCTTTGACACTAACTTACTTTGGTGTTTGCTGGTTCTTACCCAACCTCTGTCCTATAGCTGAGTGTTTCTTGATTCATCAGTTTAACAAGGATATATTATATGTATCAATTGAAAAAGAATAATCCACAATTATCTGGAAAGGTGGTTATTCATTTTTAGTGGCACTATTTCCGAAACTGAAATGGAAAGTTAGATCAATCAAATAGGTTAGAAAAAACAAAAAGAAAAAGGTAGGAAATTTTGTTTTACTCCTTGCTTGATTAGAAGGCAACTTATCTGGTTACATTTAGTAGTAAAATTTTAAACTTTAAATATGCATGTTAAAGAACTTCCAGGAGTTTGAAACATTGGTAAAATTTTTACTATTAAGTGAAGCAGAATATGAATGACCATATCAGGCTAGAGAACAGTGCCTAATACTTCAGCCAAGACCGAGACTCTTGTTTTTTACTTTATTTGGAATACAAGGCTTCTTTTTTCTTCTTCTTTCTTTTTTTGGGGGGCTTATTTATTTTGTAAAGGAAGACAGTGTTTATTTTGGTAAGAAAGACATTCTTGGGTGGGTGGTATTTATGTCTTGTACTTGATTATTTATGTACTGAATCATCAGAGGATATTTATGTATTGTGCTTTTATGTTTTTTAACAGGTTTGAGGAGTCCACAGTCTGTGCAGTCTGTTCGTCCTCCATATAACCGAGCAGTGTCTCTAGACAGCCCTGTTTCCGTTGGCTCAAGCCCTCCAGTAAAGAATATTGGTGCTTTCCCCATGTTACCAAAGCAACCCATGTTGGGTGGCAATCCAAGAATGATGGATAGTCAGGAAAATTATGGCTCAAACATGGGTGTGTTATTTCTTTTAATTTTATTTTAAATTTTATTTATTTATTTTTGGCTGCCTTGGGTCTTCATTTTTGTGCGTGGGCTTTCTCTAGTTGCAGCGAGCGGGGGCTACTCTTCTTTGCGGTGCGCGGGCTTCTTATTGCGGAGCACGGGCTCTAGGCACGTGGGCTTCAGTAGTTGTGGCACGTGGACTCAGTAGTTGTGGCTCCCGGGCTCTAGAGGGCAGGCTCAGTAGTTGTGGCGCATGGGCTTAGTCGCTCCGTGGCATGTGGGATCTTCCCGGACCAGGGCTTGAACCCGTGTCCCCTGCATTGGCAGGAGGATTCCCAACCACTGCGCCACCAGGGAAGTCCCTGATATGTTATTTCTAATGAATATTAATGATTAAAAATTTCTTTTGGGAAAAGCAAATTTAAAATACTTAATTGGAATTAATTAACAGGATTTTGAATAACAGTAGCATGTTTCTTTCATGAGTATTCTTCATTTATTCTGTGTCTTGGTGATTTAAACTCTCAAGGAGACTTTCGGTCCAAGACATTTTCTTCTTTGGCCACTCTGTGGGGCATGAGGGGTCTTAGTTCTCTCACAGGGATTGAACCTGTGCCCCAGGGAAGTCTTGCAAGACATTTTCTAATCTGTAATGAATACATAGCAATACAGGCATACCTCAGCAGTATTGCAGGTTCTGTTTCAGACCACCGCAATAAAGTAAATATCACAATAAAGCGAGTCACGTTAATTTTTTGGTTTCCCAGTGCATATAAAAGGTAGGTTTACACTATACTGTATTGTGTGCAATAGCATTATGTCTAAAAACAAATGTACGTACCTTAATTTAAAAACACTTTATTGCTAAAATATGCTAACCATCATCCGACAACATAGGGTTGCCACAAACCTTCAATTTGTAAAAAACGCAGTGTCTCTGAAGCGCAATACAGTGAAGGTATGCCTGTGGTGGCCTATCAGAAATGTCTTAACAGTTGGCCCGCCCTCTTTTTAGAATGACAAAGGCTCATGCGTCTAATGACTGCACCTGTATATAAGAAGAATTTCATTGTAACATGGAAAATACCTAATTTCTGTTTTAGGTGGACCAAACAGAAATGTGACTGTGAATCAGACTCCTTCCTCAGGAGACTGGGGCTTACCAAACTCAAAGGCCAGCCGAATGGAACCTATGAATTCAAGCTCCATGGGGAGACCAGGAACGGATTATAATGCTTCTTTACCCAGGCCTGCCATGGGTGGCTCAATGCCCGCCATGCCTCTTCGGTCCAGTAGCATCCCAGGTGTGAGACCAATGCTGCAGCAGCAGCATCATCAGCAGCAGCAACAGCAGCAGATGCTTCAGCTGCGTAAGCACTCCTTTCATAAGAAAAGAAAATTAGATGTTTTAGACTAACTTTTGCCTTTGGCTTATTTGAAAATTTATCCTTTCTTTTTGTTCCCCCAGGGCCCGGTGAGATTCCCATGGGGATGGGGGTCAGTCCTTATGGCCAAGCAGCACCATCGAACCAACCTGGTTCCTGGCCAGATGGCATGTTGTCCATGGAACAAGGCCCTCATGGGACTCAAAATAGGTGGGGCTCTATTACGTGACCCTGTGGAAAATGTAAGCATTGGATTATCTAGAAAAGGGTGAGAGCACAGGAACAAACCTGAAAGAGAATGAGAAAAACTCTCTGTAATTGAGGTACTCATTGCCATCTGTGTGTAAAAGCGAGGCTGAGTCTGAGACAGCATGCGTTCATGGGAGAGGGAGGAGACAGGACTGTATCTCTCAGCGATCGGGAGCGTTGAGTGGTCACACCTGGGAGCCTCCATGTGCCATGGTCGTCTCTCATAATGAAACAATCCTCCTCCACGAGGAGAGGGATAAATTAGCACTAGTTTGACAAGATAAATGGTCCACAGAGGGTGAGCCTCAGTTTTCTGGAAAGTTCATTTTTTAAGATTCGATAATTCTTTTCTAAAATTATTTAAAACGTTTCAGGGATGAAGGTGAAAGTGAAATATAGCATGCTTCTATTTTTGTGAAAGAAAGATTGTGGGTTATGTCTATTTCATTTTTTAAGTTTGGTCAGTAACTCATTGGCATGAAAGAGGCTACCTGTCACTGTCAGCTCTGACTTGAGTTCTACAATAAATTAAGCAAAGAAAAATGAATTGGTCTGTTGAGTAGACAGACATGTAACTACATGAGCTTGTTAACTTGAGTGCTTCTCTACCCAGTAGAGAACAAATAGTTTCATCACAGAATTTTTCTGAGACTGGATAAATGTCTAGCTCCATGCCCCTGTAATGTGTTGGAGAACTGTGGCATTGCTGTGGGGTTTGTGTTACACTTCTACGGGCTTTGTATTATACTTGTCGATACATGAGCTCTGTGGACTGTGTATGAAACAAAGTTATTTTGGTAGAACCCTGGGCTCAGTTCAGCATTTCTACCTTTTTTCCCATTCTTTTGTTGATTTCTCCAGCCTGCAATATCCTAACTACTACCACTTCTGTTCTTGTAGGGTCTTGAAAACACCACCCTCTTCATCCCTCCAATCTCCTTTCCCAAATCTCTGCTATCCTCTAAATGTCAAGGGATCTAGCAATTACATTTTGGTGGTGGAGTTGAGAGTTGTAATCTAGATATGGTGGTCGAAGATGACCTGGTGAGGTTTAAAATTGTGGGTCTTAAATTTAAATTGATGCCGTTTGTTCTTTTCTGCTACTCTGTTAGTTTATTATTTACACTTGTATTATTTGAGTTATTGCATAGTAAAAATACTGTGCGGAGTTACTTTGATCTTTTTTTTTTTTTTAAGAGGAAAAGCACCATTGAAATTGAATCTAAGTCTCTTTTTAGGCCACTTCTTAGGAATTCCCTGGATGATCTCCTTGGGCCGCCTTCTAACCTTGAAGGCCAGAGTGATGAAAGAGCATTGTTGGACCAGCTGCACACACTCTTGAGCAACACAGATGCCACAGGCCTGGAAGAAATTGACAGAGCTCTCGGCATTCCTGAACTTGTAAATCAAGTAGGTAGCAGTACTGTGGACGTAGAAATGTGTGTGTGTGTGTCTGTGTCTGTGTCTGTGTCTGTGTCTGTGTCTGTGTGCATGCGTGCTCGCATATATCCATGAAGCCATGTACAACAGTGCCTATATGTGTATCTTTTCTCTTCTTTATGTACAGCACTACATTCATGGATACCAGCATTAAATTTAGAAAATATACTTTATAATTGTGATAGAACTTCCAGCAACTTACTGTTTTATAAAGATGTCAGATTTTAGGCAACCATAGAAATGATCCACTAAAACTACTATACAGTTGTTTTTTTTTTTTTTTTTTTTGCGGAACGCGGGCCTCTCACTGTTGCGCCCTCTCCCGTTGCGGAGCACAGGCTCCGGACGCGCAGGCCCAGCGGCCATGGCTCACGAGCCCAGCCGCTCCGCAGCATGTGGGATCTTCCCGGACCGGGGCACGAACCCGTGTCCCCTGCATCGGCAGGCAGACTCTCAACCACTGCGCCACCAGGGAAGCCCTACTATACAGTTTTTAAAATGCTGCTTTTTGCTTATGTTAGTTGAATCCTCATTTTTATAATTACCTCTTTCTACTATCTGGACAACCAGTGTATACTCTGAGGAGGCAAGCTTTTTTTTGTGTTAAACAAAACCTGTTTACACTGGTAAATCTGTGAATATCCCAACAACATCATCTCCTATTCCTAGTTACCTATTCAGCCTTATGAAAATATGCCATTTACAAATCTGTATTTTTTTTTTTTTTGAAACATACATTTTGTAGTGGATCTTTTCATTATAGGATGTGTGTTTGGGGGCACTTGTGTAAGTCTGTGTGTTTAATGATAAATGGGAAAGATCCTCAGGGTTCTCAGGCTTTGTTGGGGAGACAAATGTGTATAAAAAGAATTACATTTCAGTGTGGCAAACACTGCACAGAACTTTTTAAAGGGTGGTTGAGAAACACGGGGCAGTGATGATGTACACCCGGGGGTACCAGCCACCGGTGACCCTGACCGAGGAGCCGTGTCTGACCTGGCTGGGGGAGGAAGTGAGGGTTACATGAAGACCGAGAAGCTTTAACTGCCACTAGAATTTTTTTTTGTTTTTGGTCTGCGTCGGGTCTTAGTTGCGGCACTCGGGATCTTCGTTGAGACATGGCGGTGCAGGCTTTTCGTTGTGGCGCGTGGGCTTCTCTCTCGTTGTGGCATGCGGATTTTCTCTCTAGTTGTGGCGCGTGGGCTCCAGGGTGCGTGGGATCTGTAGTTTGTGGCACACGGCTCTCTCATTGAGGTGCATGAGCTCAGTAGTTGCAGCACGTGGGCTTAGTTGCCTCGCGGCATGTGGGATCTTAGTTCACCGACCAGGGATCGAACCAGCGTCCCCTACATTGGAAGCTGGATTCTCTACTGCTGGACCACCAGGAAAATCCCCTAGAATTTTATTTAAGCTGGAAATAGTTTTCTTTGTCTTCATGTAAAATAGTTAATGGTCCTTATATAAAAATCTGACAATCACAAAAGTACGTATTTTTTTAAAAAGTTGAAAATCCTCCATAATCTTGGCACAACGAATCATAAGTAACTTGTGGGTGTATATTAAAAAAAAAAAAAAAGGAAGCAGACTTTTAAAATACTTTTGTGGCCTGTTTTACTTTATGAAAGTCATCGTCAATCATCTTTTTTGTTTAATGTATACATCTTTAATGTTAATGGCCAAATAGTATCCATCTTATTGAACACTATTTAACCAGTTATCTACTGATGAAAATTTAATTGTTCCTAAATACTTTCTGTTATAATTCTATGAATTACTTACATTTTGTTCACTTTTTCTGTTTTCCTAGTAGCTACAATCCAAGAAAAAGGATGATTGGGTTAGAGGGCTTATTTTAGAGGTTTATATACATAATCTCAGGCAGCTTTCCTAGATGGTCGTATAGCTGCTTTTCCACAGCAGGGTGTGATGACTCCAGTCCATCACCCTCACCAGCACTGCTGCCACGGCCCACGAAGATGAAAGAACCCAGAGTGTGAAAGAGCAAGTGACGGGACAAATATTGAGCATGATTATTCTTTCAAATCCTTGCCAGTCTGATGGGCAACAAAGATTCTTGTTTTAATTTGTATTTCTTTCGTTAGCAAGATTGAACATACTTTATATTTTTTGGCCATTGAGATGTGTTTAATAGTTTAATAGTTCTGATGGGGTTTTTATTTTGTTGATCTGTAGCGATGCTTTAGTTACTGATTGTTGATTACTTCATTTAACAAATATTTGTCTTCTATATGCCAATCAGTCTTTCCTTAGAGACTGAGGAGCAATAGTGAACAACCTATTTCCTGCTCCCAGAACTCAGGCAAGGAACTACACAGAAGTAGACATGGTGAAGGAGAGGTTATGAGGAAAGGCATATGATGCTGTGAGACCTTTAAATACAGGGACCTTTTCTTAGGATAGGGTGGGATGTCAAAAATTTTCTCTAGGGCTTCCCTGGTGGCGCAGTGGTTGAGATTCCACCTGCCAATGCAGGGGACATGGGTTCGTGCCCCGGTCCGGGAAGATCCCACATGCCGCAGAGCGGCTGTGCCCGTGAGCCATGGCCGCTGAGCTTGTGCGTCCGGAGCCTGTGCTCCGCAACGGGAGAGGCCACAACACTGAGAGTCCCGCGTACCGCAAAAAAAAAAAAAATTTCTCTAAAAAAGCATGTTTGCAGGATGACTGTTAACCTGTCTATATTGTAAATAGTTTGCCCAGTTTCTTTTTTTTTTATAAATTTATTTATTTTTGGGTGCGTTGGGTCCTCATTGCTGCATGCAGGCTTTCTCTAGTTGCGGCGAGCGGGCCTCTCATTGAGGTGGTTTGTCTTGTTGCGGAGCACGAGCTCTAGGTGTAAGGGCTTCAGTAGTTGTGGCATGCGGGCTCTGTAGTTGTGGCTCACAGGCTCTAGAGCGCAGGCTCAGTAGTTGCGGCGCATGGGCTTAGTTGCTCCACGGCATGTGGGATCTTCCTGGACCAGGGCTTGAGCCCATGTCCCCTGCATTGGCAGGTTCATTCTTAACCACTGTGCCACCAGGGAAGTCCATCCAGTTTCTTTTTAGTGGGGGCTTGTTTATAGTTTTGTTCTTCAGCTTAAAAATGTTTGTGTTTTCAAAACCAGGATTATGAGATAAAGAATAAGTGGGGACTGACTTGAATAGTCAGGAAAGGTTTTTCTGGAGAGATGACATGTAAGCTGACATCTGAAGGATGAGAAAGAGCTAGCTAGGCAAACAGCCTAGGGAAAGAACAATCCAGAAGAGGTACAGCTAACTCAAAGTTGCTTAGGCAGGAAAGAGCTTGCGGGTTCTAGGAAATGGCTGAGGTTGGTGAGAACAGAGAGGGAGCCGTGTGAGATGACGTTGGGGGAGGTACATGGAGGCTAGGTTCTACAAAGCCGTCTTAAGAGTTTGGACTTTTTCTGTGTATTGGGAAGCCATGGAAGGATTGTAAGCAGGGTAAGGATGAGACCAGTTTTCCTTTTTTGTTGTAATTTTTATTTTTCAGCAAAGTAATCCATTTTTAATTTAAAAATAAAATGATAGGAAAATATGCTTACTGAAGAACCACAGTTCCTTTGCCCCACTGGGAGATGGTGAAACTCACCTCTTTATTGTGGTAATATTTCTAAGAAATATGACTATGCGGCTATTTCTTTATCAACTTCAGTCTGTATCTATTGATTTCCAGATATGATAGTTGACTACGCGTTTGTAGTCCCTTATCTGAGAACCTTGACATCAGATATGCTTTGGAATTGAGGAATTTTTGGATCTTAGAAGGGTGAAATTGTGCATGGGACCATATATTACAACATACTCCTGATAGAGTTTCGAGCAATACTGTAATTTTTGGGCAACAGCCTGTGATCAAACATGCTAATACTTGTACAGCAAAATACATAATCACACTAAGTGGGATATTATAGAGATTATGTGTTGCTTCGTACAAGTTCAGGCCAGGTTTTGCTGTTAAATACATTTGGCACTAATGAAAAATTGTTAGTCTTTTTTAAAGAATTAAAAATTTTTTGGAATTTTAGGTAAGAAATTATGGATCTGTATTTATACCCCCTTCCTCTAGTACGCACCCTCACACCCATACCCTCTACATACGCGTGGGCACATGCATTCTCTCCCCTCAAGGTGACTATGTCCCTTGTTTTTAAATAAATAGGTACCCCATATTTACATCATTTTGGCTCATTGCTGAGCCAGGTGTAGTTACATAGGCTTTTGTTTTGGGTTTGTTTGTTTGAGTTAATTGCCTTGTCTTTTTATTTGCTTTGTTTTCTACATACTTACTGCTAAAAGTTTCTCTTACTTTTTTCTTCTTCTTCACGTGGTCAGACACATTAGATAATTCCTCAGTTCTTTCTCTCCCTGTTATAGTTCCATGTCCCTCTGTTTAACTCTGCCCTTTTGAGCCTGCTCTAGAAATTATTAATTGTCACTCTTCTCCTGTGTTGGATCCTCAGTTTCCTGAATCTCAAGTCATTTTCTTTCTTGATTTACTCCTTTGTTTGCTGAAACAAAATTTCTGTTAACTTCTCTGTCCTTGCAAGTTTTGGGTCCTTCTGGTTTTGAAAATGTCTTTATTCCACCCCACTGCACCTCTGGCTGCCGTGTATTAAATTCTAAGTTGAAAGTAATTTCCTCTTAGAATTTTGAAAGAGTAGTTCCATAGTTTTCTGGCATCCAGTGTTGCCGTTGAGTCGTATTGCAGTCTGATGGCTGAGGGCTCCCCCGGTCTGTACTCAGCCTCCTAACTAGCCCCCTGTCTGGGCGCCCTCCCTGACCTTCTGCTGTCCCCAGTGGAGTGCTGCCTTGGCTCCATGCGAGACATTGACTCAGTCCTCAGGTGGGTTTTCTCTGCAGGCACATGGGTCTCAGTTTTTCTGCTGTGTTGAGTTGCTTACTCCTCCCTACACTTTCTGTCTTCCAGATGCCTGTTGAAATTTTTTATCTTGTTGCCTTCAGTATTCTCTTTTTTTTTGGATAAATACTACCTTTTAACTTTTTGCTGTCATTTTATCAGGGTTAGCAAGAAAGAGTATATTATGGTGTGATTACTTCATAAACAGAAATCTCAGATTGCCGTCTGGAGTAGGGAATTGGTATTATGGCACAGAGCAGACGCACAGATGGCAGGGAGATGTCTTGGGAAGGGTCATGGCAACAGAATGAAAAGAAGGGAAGGCCATGTGACATGTCACGGAGGAAAAGCTGACAGGACTTGCGCCCTGTCTGCACACATATGCACTCACAGTTGGGAAGGGAGACTGAGGAATCGGAGTTGCTGGCGTTTAGCTCTGGGTGAATGGTGTTACCATCTATTGTGATGTAGGGAAGATTGAAGAAGAATCGGGTTTTTTTTTTTTTTTTTGTGGGAGGGACTGTTGATAATCACGCCTTCTGTTCTCTACATGTTAAGTTTGAGATGCCCAAGACGTCCAGGTAAAGATGTTGAGCACTCTTAACTGTATGAGCACAGTTAAGAGTCCGAGGCATTGGAGCTGGAGAAAGAAACTTGGCAGTTGTCACCAGTGGCTGAGGAGACCGAGTAGAAAAGGTAGCGAGAGGAAAGAAGAGGGCCTAGGGCGGATGAACTCCTAACATTCCTCCAAGGAAAGGCCCGAGATGGGGGAGAAAATAGAGAATGGTGTCACGGTCACCGCGGGGTGAGGTGTGCTTTAGGATGAGACTTGGTGAAGTGTCAACTGCACACTTGGCATCCTGTGCTGTGCCCGAGGATGAGGAGTTAAAGGTGGATGCAGCACCTGCCTGGCTCTTCTTGTCTGAACATGGCAGGCTCTCCCCTCCTTCAGAGTGTTTATTTTTACTTCTTTTTTTGCTGGACATTGCTTTGTATGCATGGTTAGCACATAGAGAAGTGATACCTGGCATGTAACACACTTAATAAATACTTGTTGAGTTAATAGGTTTCTTTCTCCTTCTCACGTACAAATAGTGGATGACTGACCACCTTTAGGTTATTTATTTATTTAGTTAGTTAGTTTTGGCTGCGTTGGGTCTTCGTTGCTGTGCACGGGCTTTCTTTAGTTGGCAGTAAGTGGGGGCTACTCTTCGTTGAGGTACGCGGGCTTCTCATTGCGGTGGCTTCTATCATTGCAGAGCATGGGCTCTAGAGCGCAGGCTCAGTAGTTGTAGCGCACGGGCTTAGTTGCTCTGCGGCATGTGGGATCTTCTGGACCAGGGCTTGAACCCATGTGCCCTGCATTGGCAGGCGGATTCTTAACCACTGCGTGCCACCAGGGAAGCGCCCCACCTTTAGGTTTTGCTCATGTGGTGAATACACCTCAGGGGACATGGGCTGTTGTTGATTTACCTGTCTCTACTAAACTCGCCTCTTGCCACCTTCAAAAGCATTCTTGTGCAGATTACATGAGAATTCATTGATCACAGTGATTTTCATTGATTTATTTTACACTTGGCATGGGAGGTCAATGTTGGTACAGAAATCTTGTCTGGAACCAATAGTATTTCTCCAGGTACTCAATACGTCGTAGATATTTGGCTCAGAAAATATTTGAGTGTCTCCCTGCGTGAGACCCTGTGCTCCGTAAGCACTAGGGCACAGCTATTAAAAGATGGTTTGGTGTCTGGTCTCATGGAATTTAAGACAATAAATTTGATTTCGCTTTTGGAATTCTGCAACGTCATCATTCACATATATTGACTTATATTTTTCACCTTCTTTAGAGCATTGTATTTCTGTTGGTTTCCCACGTGTACTTTACTATTCATTTATGTGTTTGATGTTTAGGGACAAGCTTTGGAGTCCAAACAGGATGCTTTCCAAGGTCAAGAAGCGGCAGTAATGATGGAGCAGAAGGCAGCCTTATATGGGCAGACGTACCCGACACAGGGGCCTCCAATGCAAGGAGCCTTTAATCTTCCGGGACAATCACCACCTTTTAACTCAATGATGAATCAGATGAACCAGCAAGGAGGTTTTCCTCTCCAAGGAATGCACCCTCGGGCCAACATCATGAGACCCCGGACAAACACTCCCAAGCAACTTAGAATGCAACTTCAGCAGAGGCTGCAGGGCCAGCAGGTAACCAGTCACGTGCCCGAGGCAGCTTTCCCTTTGGCCTCCTCCTCTTTCATTTGTTTTTGGACTGTGTTCTTTCAGGGCTCTTGCCGCTGGCTCTCTATCCCTCGTCAACCGAAGAAATTCCTTTCGTTTTCATTTCTGTTAACATTTTACTTGTATGGATGGTTCCTTGCTAGGGAGTGGTTGTACTAGAGTTGGATACCTTTCTATAAGAATATTCTATTGTACAGGTTGAAAAATAAACAATGTCCGAGAGGATTGCTCTTGGGGGAGAAGAGGTTTCTTGATGGCTTTGTAGTCTTATAGGTAGATAATTTCTATTATTAAGAGTCCTTAATGTTAATAGCCAGATGTTGAAACCTTATTGATTTGAGCAGAAACCTCTGAGTAAGGAACCTTTTGAGTAAGGAACCTCTGCTTTCTAGATGTGTTATACAACTTGAGCTCTTTTAATATTTTTTTTTCCGTTTCCTTTGTAACACATTTTAAAAAATTTATTTAAAAAAATTTATTTTTATTTTGTATCTTGAGTGCACTGAGTTCTTAAATGTGGGGGGATCGAACCACATAAGCAGATGAGTGAATTGAGAATCCAGTGAGCTGGAGACCCTTCCAGTGTATTAATGTTCCTAAAAGTGTAGGTACTCAGGAAAGCTTTGTTAATGCGTTCATGGTATCATTTTTTACCATTTCTTTCCACTAAAAATTACCCAGGAAAAGGTAGCAGAAGTAGTTTTTTCCAGTGTTACCTTTGATCAAATTAAAGCTATTTCCCCAATAGCCTAAGTAATCCTAGAGAAAATCTGACTTTATAAATTCTTTGAGCTCCTGCTGAAGACATTCTTTAAGCTGCAGAATTGCACTTTCACTTTTCTTCCTGTTGCTGAACATGAAGGCCACACATGCCAGCCCAGGGCTTTCCAGCACCAACCTTTTTGAAATGTGAAAGTGTGCTCTTCAGCTTAGCCATGACTTAGCCCGGTTAATGGGTTCAGAGGTGTCTTCATGACCTCGCTGGGTGGTGCCAAGGGTGTGGACAGCTGTTTGGGCTCATTAACGTGCTCCACTTGCATTCTAACCACCCTGTCTCTCCCCAGTTTTTGAATCAGAGCCGTCAGGCACTTGAAATGAAAATGGAAAACCCTACTGCTGGTGGGGCTGCGGTGATGAGGCCCATGATGCAGCCTCAGGTCAACTCCCAGGTGAGAATAAGTCTCTCCGTGTTCAGGGCTGAATGCCCCGCATAGGGCTTGGCCCATGCTTCACTCTCAGTAAATGTTTATTAAACAAAGACAGTACATAATCCCAAATTTCTTGTGTAAGAACCCATCCCACGGTCCCATCACACTTTTTCTTCCCTTTGTCTCTCCTACTGGTAACTAGGAAGAATCAGAGGAAGAGAGGTTCTTTTATTAAAAAACACGGATTCATGTTTTTAAAGTTAGTTCCCCGGGGGTGGGGTGGGATGAATTGGGAGACTGGGATGGACATATATACACTATTGATACTGTGTATAAAAAAGATAGCTAATGAGAACCTGCTGTATAGCTCAGGGAGCTTTGCTCAGTGCTCTGTGGTGACCTAAATGGGAAGGAAATCCAAAAAAAGAGGGCATATATGTATACATATAGCTGCTTCACTTTGCTGTACAGAACTTAACATTGTAAAGCAACTGTACTCCAGTAAAAATTAATAAAAAAATTAATTCCCTTTGTGATCAGTTGCTGTGTTGTGAAAACAGCTACCATTTACTTTTCAGGAATTGAAAATAACAAATCTGTAAACTTTTTTCTGTTCCTGGATTGTGAAACCACCTGCTCACTGCGTAGAATTTGAAATTATAAGAAGTATAAAGAAGAAAATAAATAATTTATAATCCCACTCTCAGTGACAGCCTCTGAGATGACCTGATTTCCCCTAGTGGGAGGAATGCTGTTAAAGTTCTGTCTGCCCCCAGCGCATGGTGGACACTATATTAAGGCATTTCCTTAGTGTGCACAAGGCAGATGACTACATGAAAATCCCTACTGTGGTTTGAAATACTGTTAAACGACAACAATTCTGAAATGCCTAGTTTTTGCTGTTAGACCTACTCGGAAGTACCGATACCTATATATTTTCTTGATAGTCAGATCTCCTGTATAAGCTGAGCTAGGATGCTTTCCAAAAAGAGGATAAATGTTTGCTTTTTATCCTGGGTGATGATCTCTCCCAGCTGGCAAATCAACAGGTCAGCTTCCTTGTTCAGTGCTTTGATCCCGTCACCTCCTTACCCTTCACCTCTTCTGTCAGAAGGTTTAGAGAGACTACAAGAGCTTCTGGGGTGGATTCCTGCTTCTCTGAGTATAACCCCATCCCTTTGCTTTGTTTTTGGCTTCTCTTTTTGTTTCTCCCCCAAACGTAGTCTCATTCCTGCCCCTTTTCTTCTTGCTGTTTTATTTCATAGTTTTTGAAGTTTGTCCTCAAATTCTACTCCTAAATGTTCTCTCACTTTGAGGAATGTTTTCTAACTATGTCAAAGCCCGATGACTTTTCTGCTTTCGTCCCCTAGCCCCCAGTAATTTCCAGGTCCCTGTTCTCCCCCAACGCTCATACCCACACCAAGCCAGAAAGCCTTTACCATAATGAGAATTGTGCCTTTCCTTTTTTGTAATTATATAGAAAGGCATTGGGTGTTTTTTCTCTCTGATACCTCGTGTCATGGGGGCACTGTATGTATGAAATTGGCTAGCTCTTGCCACATGTGTGTAATTGCGTTCTTTCTTGGGTGTTAGCAGGGTTTCCTTAACGCCCAGATGGTCGCCCAGCGCAGCAGAGAGCTGCTGAGTCATCACTTCCGACAGCAGAGGGTGGCGATGATGATGCAGCAGCAGCAACAGCAGCAGCAAACCCAGGCCTTCAGTCCACCCCCTAACGTGACTGCGTCCCCCACCATGGACGGAGTCCTGGCAGGGCCTGCCATGCCACAAGCTCCACCCCAGCAGTTTCCATATCCACCAAATTATGGTAAATTTGTCAGGGATGATAACGTCTTCCTCAAAGTAACATTCCTACGGACGTAAGAGTCACTAGGTCTGTTGTAGATTAAAAGCAAATGCTATTCACTCTCTTTCATTTCACAAGAGAAACAAAATTAATTAAAAAATAACAGAACAAAAATGTCTACTGCAGTGCACAGATGATTGTCACTGAGGTAGATGATCTATCATAGTTCAGGTTTTTTCCCACCAGGTCTTGTTTTTACAGTTCCCCACATCTTAATTTGGAAGAAAGACTTACCAGGTCCTGTCCAGTACGTCCCAGCCTAGTAGAACTCTGCCATCTCCGAACAGTGAGAGCAATGCACTGTGTGGGCTTTTTGAGTTCCTTTTCTTGGTGGCTTGGACATATTAATTACAGTCATACCTTTGTGAAGTTCCAGGAGCATGGTGGGAGTGGGGCTAGAGGTATCTGTTACAGAGATGACATTTGAGGATGCGTCCCTGTCAGCTGGGGACACAGCTCTTTGCCCTCTAAAGGGGGATGGAGTGAGGAGCAGCGTGATACGGTGTCCTTTTTATACAGAAAGCTCACTGAAGTAACTGCCCTTCGGGGGATCCACACAGCGTGCATCTCTGTAGTAAGCCTGGCTCTAGTTGTCACCTTGGTGAGAAGCAAGAATTACTGGCAGGCAGCATCTTTATACCTTATACTTAACACATTCCCCCACCTTTAAAAAAGAACCTCAAGTTACTATAGAAAGCTGATATTCTAAGGAGGTAGCATTTGAGCATTGTAATTTCTTTCTCTTCTTCTTTCTTTTTTAAAGGGATGGGACAGCAGCCAGATCCAGCCTTTGGTCGAGGGCCTAGTCCTCCCAGTGCGATGATATCATCAAGAATGGGTCCCTCCCAGAATCCCATGATGCAGCACCCTCAGACCGCACCCATGTATCAGTCCTCGGAAATGAAGGGCTGGCCGTCAGGAACCCTGACCAGGAACAGGTGAAGAACAGGGAATTTTTTTTTTTGGCTGGGCGGCTTGGCTTGCGGGATCTCAGTTCCCTGACCAGGGATTGAACCCAAGCCCATGGCAGTGAAATTGCAGAGTCTTAACTACTGGACTGCTGGGGAATTCCCAAAATAGGGACTTCATAAAAGCCGGCCACATTCTAGTGCCAGAAGTTCAGGGAATTAGTCTCTGTGTTTCCCAGCCAAGCCTGTTTGGGTGGGGAGCACAGAGGTCCTAGGCTTACGTTAGAGAGTGTGTGATTTGGCTCATCTGTTTTGAGAAGCCTTCCTACTGTGCTCATCTCCACGAGGGTAGTGAGTACAGAGAGCTGTGAAAGATAGAAGGCAGGCTGTCAGAGTTTTCTTGCCCATGTTCTCTGCTTGAGTACAGCGACATTGACAAAATTGCGGTAGTCTCTGTGTGCGTGTCCTGTGTTATGAAAATGACCCAAGAGGTAATTTCCCACTTTCTTTACAGCTCTTTTTCCCAGCAGCAGTTTGCCCACCAGGGGAATCCTGCAGCGTATAGCATGGTGCACATGAATGGCAGCAGTGGTCCCATGGGACAGATGAACATGAACTCCATGCCCATGACTGGCATGCCGATGGGTCCTGATCAGGTACGGGGTGGGGGGATCTGTTCCTTACCTTTCTCAAAAAATTTTTCCTGTTCTCTGGAGAGAACCAAAGCCTCAACTGTAATGTTAAAGGTCCTAGGTAGATTTTAAACTTGGATGTATAACTTAAAAATATATGTAATAATTGAAAAAACTTTTGGTTTGAAGGCATTGGGCCAGTTGATGCTTTCAGAAATGTGGGATCTAAGAACTGAATCAGTCAGCCAGAGCCATGTTGCAAGCCATCGGTGTAGACATAACGGATTCTTTTCTGTTGGGCAAAGTGTGTGTTTTACTCATGTTACTTCTGGTTGCCAACAGAAATATTGCTGACGTCTCTACACCAGGACCTCCAAGGAAATCACTGTACAAATGACACTGCACTAGGATTATTGGGAGTAAAGAATCATTGCCTAGGCGCCCAGCTTTGAAGGAAGGACCAGCTTTGATCCCCATCAAGGGTATTTCAAGTGATGTCATTTGAGCAGGCAGGACTGGATTTTAAGCTGAAGCGTGATATCTACCTGTTATTTTTCCCTCCTCCTGTGTATCATGGTGTTTAAAACAAATATTTTTGGCGTTCTGCCTTTTCAGGATGTGATTCTGGAGGTACGGAGTGTTACTGATCACAGAACTGTCTGGTGTCAGAAACTTTTTTCTGCTTGGCTATCCAAAGTCTTTGGAAAAAATGTAGGTGGGCCAGAGAACATTGGAGAAATCAAGAGATTAGAACATCCGGTTTCTTGATAGTTGCTGTATTGGGTGAAGCGCATGGTCCCAACCTCGAGTGTTTTTGTCACTGTCAGGTTCTGCCCCGGGAGTGGGCATTTCCAAGTTCTCCCTTAAGGATGGTGTTGAGTTGCTCTGACCCTACTCTTGGTTGTCCTAGGCTTTTTCCTAAATAGCATTTTTATCTGCCCCTAATGTCCTGTAATACTTCACCTCCAGGAATTGTCCTTGGTGTCAGATGGCATCGCAGAAGGGAAAGTAGATGACAGTATTTAATTGCAGCAGTCAGTGGCAATTTTTCGTATGCTAATGTGCAGCGGAGTGCACTTTATTTAAAAAGTAATGGATAAATGCAATATTCTCGAGGTCTTGAGGAACGGTGAACCACATACCTAGTTTTTGTCTAAACTAATCTGTTGGACAAGAACTATGATTTTTGTTGTTGTTGTTGTTGAAAGTACTGGTTTCACCCTTTGCCTATATGGTAGAGCAATAATGCTTTTTGAAAATAAACTGCAGAAAACCCAAGGCCAGGTACTGCATTCTGAATCAGAATTTTGCAGTGTTTCTGTGAATAGAATTTCTTTTGTAAATATGACCTTTAAGATATTGTATTATGTAAAATATGTATATACCTTTTTTTGTAGGTCACAACAACTCATTTTTACAGAGTTTGTGAAACTAAATATTTAACGTTGATTTCAGTAAGTTCAGCATGGTGAGGTTACCAACAGAAGTCATCCCCTGAATTTTGTGGCCTGGGGGATGGGGCAGTGGCCAACAGCTTTTCCTTGCCCCCAGCCTGAGATGCCTCGCTTGTTTTCAGTCTCTTAATCTCAGTGCTTTTTAAAGAGATCATTTAGATGTAGACATTTAAATTTTTTAAAAAAATTTCTCTACCAGAACTAAGCACTTTGTTAATTTTGGGGGAGAGAATAGATACGGGGAAATAAACTTTAAAAAAAAAACCCAGATATCAAGGATTTTAAAAGATCAAGCAATTTGATTTCAAAGAAGAATCTTGGATTTTAAGCAGTCCATAAATTAAATGGCAGTTCGTGGTATTTTCTTTTAAAAAGTGAATACGTTGTCTTCTCATCCATTTTAGGAGTGCTCTAAGGTTTTGGTTGCTAGGACCTGAGTCCCACATTGAGATCCCAGGCGTAGAATCCTCAGTGTGTGGTTCCTGGTGTCTGCTCAGCTTGTCTTGTCCTTCCACTACTGTGATGGTTTCCCACGAGAATTGGAGGAGTAGCATCATGGTTATTTCCTAAGGAGTTCGGTCTCCATAGCAGCCAGTTTCATGCGATTCAGAGCCGAGGTCTGACTGGGCGCCTTTGCATTCCCTCCCTGCTCTGCCCCGCCCCCACCCCTTTCTGCTGCTGCCACTTGTCGGTTGGGAATAGGGAAGAAAGTCAAGTTTAATTCCCTTTACCTGGTTTACTTTATCAGGTTCAAACAGTTGAATGAAATTGGGTTTTTGGACTAGCTATGAATTTCAAATGTCTGTTAGCCTTGGTGTCGTTTCCTAGCAATAACTGAGAGCCAGTTAAAATTTTTTCACACGTTTAGCCAATATTTGTAGGTGTCTCTGAAGGTGAGATCATTTAATTTCTTTGACCTATGAGTAAGTGAAACCTGTGTTTCCAGAACCACCACTAGAGTGGAGTTGAGTTTCACACTCCCCCCACCTGGTTAAAAACAAATCTAAGATTATAAATCCATCAGCTTCCATCCGAGTGGCCTGTACTTTTTAGGTAACACATCCTCTGGTCTGGAGACGGAGGCAGAGCTGAATGAGAGTCTCTGTCTTTTTAAACACAGTTGTATCAGATGTACTGAACCCTTCTTGTTGAAGTCACACGTGTGTGGGAGAAAGAGAATGGTGCTCTTACCCTTTCTTGACTTTTAATTAAAAACAAAAAGTTTTGTGATTCTTTTCCTCAATCAGTCCTGACTCCAGGCTAAGTGGAAGGCAGCACCCCCTTTTTATATGGAAGAAAAATGAAGTTTATTATAAGTTTTTATATTTTCTACTTGTTCATTTTATTGGTGCAAATTGAGATTTTGTTTCCTTTTAATAGATGCAGTCTTTGAGATAATTTGTTGTTTTTACCTTTATTCCCGTTTTATCTTTTTCGGATAATTCTCTTTGTACTCCTCTGCCTACCTCTCCTCACTCCTCCTCCCCTCACCCCCACCACTTTTTTAAACCTTAGTATCTGTTGGGTGAACAGTGTAAGTAATGTTTTCATCTGCTTTTAGAATGTGAGATATTTCCAGTACCTACTTTTTTGCTGAATCCAAAGATATATAAATATAAATATATATATATTTTATAAAGATCAAAATGATATAAAGGAGATACGTTTCTTCCTTTAAAAAAACAAATAGAAATCCATTGTTAATGTTCATATTATGATGCCACTTTTCTAAACTGTGCATCTTGATGGAAAGGTGTAAATATCAATCAATAGGACTGCTTAATCAGTATTTAATATCTAAGGTGAGTTGGGGATGTATAGGGGCGGGGTACTACAGAACATAGCTGGCTTGCTGTCCTACAAATTCCTTGATCCATAGACAGATGCAGCTGGAAAGTAAACAGAATGGATTGCCAGCTACCCATATGCCTGTCCAGTTCCCTTTTTATTTGCAGAATCCGTGCATTTGTTCACAAGTGGGAAGTTCAGAGGAGTAAAACCTCTTGGGTAGATGAACTCTCCCCTGCTGCAGAGGAGCAGGGGCTGTTATGTGGCCCCGAGGCAGACTGTTTCATCGTGAGCAGGCTGTTCTCCTTTTCCTTCCTTCTCTCTCTTTCTCTCGTTCCAATATTTGGAATTTTGAAGAAGATGGACATGTCATTCTGAGAGCAATATTTAAATTCTCAGGAATTGACTTACAGTGTTGAGAATGAATTCACTTTCAATTTTACATTAAATGTTGTTTTTAAAAAATATAAACCACACTGCAAAGAATCCAAACCACGTGGGATAACTTACGAGATGGTTGAGTGGTAAGCTGTGACTCCTTTGTTGATCATTTTGGACGTCATTGTAAATAAAGGTTTCTATTTAAAATTGAAGGCTGAGAGTGTGCCACTTTTTTTTTTTTAAATCCCAAGAAATCCTATTTCAGATAATAGTAGCAGTTTCTGTGAGGCTAAGAGAAATCTGGAAAGCATGGCCCTGTTCTTACACGAGGTAAGTGCTTGGGGGTCATGTGTTAGGGAGAAACGTGCTGGGCCAGGTGATGGCCGAAGTTCCTCCTCCTCCCAGTCTAGCGTTCCGACAGCTACCTTTACCCGTTGGACTACCCAGTATACGACGCAGGGCTGGATAAGGTGAGTTGCTTTGCAGTTGGTTAATACTTTTATAAAAGTGGGGTCCTAAAGCTGGTGTGATATGACACTTACCTTTGAGGTCCCTGAAGTATGGTAAATTCTAGTCAATTTATAACCATGTATTCCCTTTTAAAAAACCATCTAAACCCATGGTGTCTCCTTCCAAAAAGGTGTTGACTGGTGGTATCTTGAATGCTTTTTAACTAAAAAAAACCAAACACACCCAAAAGACTCCTAAGAGTGGCCTTTTAGAAAATGTCAAAGGTTCCCTCATACCACCTGCTGGTCACTGGCTGGGGTTTTCAACGTTGTTTGACAATACTTAGACTACAAAATTTCTTTACAAATACAGTTTTATTAAAACTTGGGACATACATCAACTTCGTGTCTTTGCAGGACTTTAAAAAACATCAGTTCTGGGACAGATAACAAAGGAATCCTGGGAGAAATGGCATCTGGTCAGAAGAGGAAAGTCTACAACTGCACGGGCTTTTCTTTTGCATGGGCCACAGCGTTTACTGACACCACCGCTCTTGAAAATTGGGCTTTCTTATTAGTCAAATCCCCCTAAAAGTTCCCGAGCTGGTTACATGTAAATAGTCACATATATACAGTGAAGTCAGTTTCTTCAGAGGCAGCCAGGGTTCTAGTGTGAAGTATAAATTTATGACTTTTGTGCTGTTGACTCATTGTGAAACTCGGTCACCATTTCCTGCCTCTGTCCTGCTTCCTAGTTCCTTCTTTGTGAAGGGCCAAAAGAATAAGAGGATTTAAAACAGGGTGGTTCTTACCCTGTGCTTTAAAAAAATTCCAGTGACTTTCACCCTTGGGGAAAATTTCCAAGAAAATCTCTCTGTTGTTCTTCCCTTGTGAGCCTCTCAGAGAGGGTTAGTGGTGACCTTTTGATATGAAAATGCATTTTGTGCAGCTGGTGAGGTATACTCCATAGCAAAAGCAGGGGCAAAAATGGACTCCCAAGTCTCACTACTCCTGGATGCTTCTCTTCCAGAATCTGCCACGTTGACTGAAAGCGAATTCTGTGTGTCTCAGGCTTCTTGGCTAACATCATAGGTCTGCTGGAAGTCATTCAGAGTTTTTCATTGTACAGGTGATGCCTCTGTTTTTGGAGGTCCAGCTCATGCTTCTTAACCTTCCCAGCCTTCCCACAGTTGTCCCCTGTGGAACAAAGCAAACTCATTTACCACGCTGCTTATGGATTTCTTAATTGGTCCTACAGCTGAGTCAGCTTCGCTTCAAGGATGTGGCTGCTGAGAAGGAATATTTCTAGATCCCTCAGGGCTTGCTATCACCTAATCATCTAGATTGTCAGTTGGCTTACACATTCAGTGGCTGGCAAAGATGTCATTTAAAGATCTGGATAGGATAGTGGCTAAGGAGAAAGTGAGATGTAAAGATCAAGTGCTTTCATTCTGGTAGCACCAAAGAAATGCTTAACTGGCCCATTATTTTTCCTGTTAAAGCCACACAGGTTTATAGGCATATAAAGACAAATGAATAGGCCACAGGTTGCAAATGGCAGCTCACCAAGGGGGCTGGTTGGCCTGCATGGTAACTTCATGTTAGATTAGTTGCCAACATTAACAAATTCTCACACATATCTACGTTTCTGGATTTTCTCGATGAAGCAGAGGATTCAAATTGCATCCCATTCCATTCTCTTTAGACCAGAGTGACCTCTCCAGGTTGCCACAGCCTCCTGGCCCCTACCAGCCTCTGTTGGCCCTGGAGTTCGTAGCACGGATGTTTTGGAAACTATTCAGTGAGGCCACCTTGCCGCTGACACGGTGGACCAAGCAGCACCTCTGCAGCCACAGCCTTCAAGACGCCTGGCACTTAGCTGACTGACATGGTTCTCAGCCTCTCAGGAAGGCCTGGAGCTTACCAAGCACAGATGAT
The DNA here is from genome assembly GCF_003676395.1 of Aethalodelphis obliquidens. Taxonomy (NCBI): domain Eukaryota; kingdom Metazoa; phylum Chordata; class Mammalia; order Artiodactyla; family Delphinidae; genus Aethalodelphis; species Aethalodelphis obliquidens. Next base: position 155,836 of record NW_020837986.1, on the reverse strand, counting down.
GACGTGGAGAACAACGGTGTATTAGACAAAGTATAATCTAGAACATGAAATATATCCAAGTATGTTATTTTATGGGAAAGACTGAAATGACTGCTTCCCCTCTTACGGGAACAGATGAGAGGAATAAGTGAGAAAGGGCACGCATGCAGAACAGCCTCGGCAAAACAGAGTGGATCAGGCCAGATGTCGGTTGGTAAACTGGTTCCTCAACTCACAGCGATTTGGAAGAAGGTCTCTTCATTTCTGGCCACTTTCGACGCTGAAACTGCCTAAGGTTTCGAGTGTCAAAAGGAGAAAGAGTGTTAACCGTCACCAAGAAAGAAAAAGTGACCCCCAAAGAACTAGACAAAGAAGGTCGCTTAGTGGACACCTATCGCTGGTGGGTGAGCTAGGCCCCTGGCAGACCAGAGAAAGGTAGCATCCCAACCTCACACGTGAGTCTAACCTCACTCGAGGTTAGACTACAGGATGGGCCACCATATGGGGCGACTGTCAGGCTTTAAAAGCAAAAGCAATACCTGTATTGTTCATAGCTTCCTCCATCTTTCAGTCCTAAAGGAGAGAGAAATGCACGACATGGAAGCAGGTAAATAAGGGCAAAAGTGGCACAAACAAGGACAAACTTTATAACTGCCTCTTTTTCTTCTTTAAAACACTTCAGGTTTTTTTGTCACAAACCCATGATGTTGGTAGTGGCTCCTAGACAGAGGGGACTGAATTACCAGGTGAGCTGTCCCTAAGACTCTTGGTAGGTCGCCTACACTCTCGTGGCCTCTTATCGATTTCAGGCTCCTGCTGCAGTCACTCAGCACTGACCTTGGTCATAGCGGGGGAGCCACATGTGGGCACGGAACACCTATGCTACAGCGGACAGAAAGCCGAGGGCAGCGGGGAGATCCCGAGTGTGGGCTCTCGGCAAATTTCCCAGAGGATGTGGTAGTGTGACCAAGTGCGTGGGCTCTGGACCCAGTCACGTCACTCATCCATAAAACGAGGACAAGCAGATTCACCTCAGAGGCTTGTCGGAGGCCTGTCAGTTAATGCAGGTAAAGCACTCAGCACCCTGGTGGGCTGACAGTGAAGGCACTTATCCTAAAAGTAGCACGTGGTTGGTGAATGTTAGGAAGGTGATATTATAGCTACTGGTGAGAATTCACCAACTCCTGGTGATTCTGGGTTCCCTGTTCAGACAGGACCATCTCCGTCCCCTCCTGTGGTCACCCCACACCACGCTGGGGCACCTGCTCACCCAGGTCCATGTTCCGGGTCCGGGGGTTACACTGCCTGTAACCCTTGCAGCTCCTCAGCTCCATGAGCTGCACATGTAGCTGATTGAGGATGTCCCTGTCCAGGGTGTTCACTGCATTCATCAACTGGTTGGAAAAAAGGTAGGTTATCAATGAGGTGAAGACTCCCCCACCCAGCCCCCTTCTACCATCTGGGGGACTGACTTCAGGCAGGTGGGGAGTACAAGGTGTGAAGGGATGGTGAGCTGTACTTCCACAGGAGCTGGGGTTTGGAACAGTTAGAACTACCTTTTGCCTCTAGCCCCACGTGCATGAAATCTCAAAATAAAAACCGCCTCTGTGTACGTCACACTGAACTCCTGGAGCCACTGGTCAGGAAATTTACCAAGCCTGGAAAGAAGCTTGGAACCCAGCCCCGTATTTTTAAGCAGCCTTCCTTCACAGCCCCTCAGGTCCTCTGGATGGAAAAGCAGCCATCTGGCGAAGGACTGGGTGAGTGACCTTGTCCTTACCTGCTCTGGGAGCTGCTGGTGACCCACTAACCTACCAGCTCTGTCACCCCCTTTTGTAAAATACAGGGATGACCTATCAAAGGAGAAAGACTGGTGGCCTGTACGGTAATTAGAGCAAAACAAGACAATCGAGTTGCTTGCACTTACAAATCGTGTAAAAGATTACTTTCAGACTTTTCTTGAAACATGGAAGACTGGGCAATGCCGAGGCCATGCTACTGAGAAGCTCTAGCGCTGAAGCTGGGTCGTGACCATCTGTTTCAGAAGGGACACGCACGTTCCAGTCACCAGGCTCCGTGGCCGCTTCAGTCCCGCATGGATTCAGTTGGGTTAATATAGGGGAAGCGCGGAGTAAGGGCTGCCTGAGTGTTAGTTACCGGCCTGTCGTCTGTAGGGTTTGGCCTGACCCTAAGGACCCCTGAGCCTCCAAAGTTCTAGGCGTCTTCCCAAGATCCCACAAAACCTGCTGGAACCGTGCCAGGTGCGTAAGTTGGAGGGAAGAGGCTGTACCCGGACGCAGGAAGGGCAGATGGCACAGAGTCCCAGCCTTCCTGGTGGCTTCAACTCACTTCTGCTGTCTTAGGGACTCAGTGGGACTTGAAAAACCGGTTATCACTTCCTCGGGGGACCTACCTGGCAGGGGCCCCATTTCTCCAGCCTGTGTTGTCCGTACCTGGTAGGGGTCTGTGTTGAGATCAAAGTACTCTAGGAAGCCGGTTGCAAATTCACAGAAGAGGAAGTTGTGGGTCTCATTGATGGTCCTCATGCACCAGTACGTGTTGTTGTTGGCGCTGGTGCAGGCGCAGAAGGGCCCCACTGCCAGGGAGGAGAGCACGCCCTGAGCCGAAGAGGCCCTGGCTGCCAGCCCCTTCCTGCCGGAGCACTTGACCCCTGAGGTTGCTGGAGGACCTGTTCCTGAAAGACCCTCAGGGTCTGTCCAGGAAGCACTCACAAGCTGGGGGGCACTGGGGCCCTGGGACCCCCGGGAGGACCCCCGCCCTGGGCCCGGCTGGCTCACGCGTCCAGAGGGGTGCCGTCTGCCAGTGCTGGTTGTCGTGGGTGAAGCACGTGAGGCCGGGCATGCTGCACGTGTCGTTGTTCTGCAGCCGCCTGAGCAGCTTGCGGAGTTTCTTCTTGCGCTTCTGCTCCCGCAGCAGCCACACCTTGTCCTTCTCCTGCAAACCCTTCCTAGGGGCACACAGGGCCGCACCCCTCACACCTCCCCTGACCCCACCTTGGAGCCTCTTCCTGCCCAGGGAGCCAGGGTCATGGCCCTGGAGGGTTCCCAAAGGGAAAGCCCTTTGCCCAGGTCGCACTGCTGGTCCTTGGCAGGGCTGGGGCCAGACGAGGCTCCTGTCGTCCGACCTGTCGTCCGACGTTAGCTCCTGCGGCAGCACAGGGCTAGGGCGCTTCCTGCTCACACCCGCCCCTGGGGCCTGTGTCCCGCCCTGCCCTGCAGTAACCCGCTCCGGCCACAGAGGGGCACCCGGGCCCCTGCTCGTTGATCTGGCAGTCGGGCCTCTACGCCTCCCAGGGAAAGGCCAGGACTTGGCTTGTCCTTGTTTGTTTTGGCTTAAGGGAGGGCCGGCCGCCGCTGCCCTTACCTGAACGGATGCAGGCTGGAGCCTTTGTGCTTGAGGCGGCCTTTGTGCTGGGCGTGGTAACTGCAACAGACCCCAGCCTGGCTTTCAGACACTGTGCCCAAGGCCACACCGTGGGGTGGCTGCAAACTGCGCTTCTCTGGGATCCCTGTTTCTCCTTCTGGGGCGGTGCTGGGGAGGTACTATCCCCTGAGTGGCAGCCTGCCCAGCTCCTTCCTCCATACGTGACCTGGGAGCCCCCGGCTGAAGGCCTCAGCCAGACATAGAAGGTCGGGGTAGAGGCGAGTTAACCAAGTCTGGAGGCTGGGCCTGGCTCTGCTGGCTTTAGCCTCAGCATCTCCAGGCGGGTTGCCCCCAGGCCCCCACCCACCTCACGCTTGCTCAGGGCCAGCCCTGGGGGAACCCGTATTTTGTAAGCCCTTTCTGGAAAGGCAGCAGTGACTACAGTAGCCACTAACCACATGTGGCTATTTCAATTTTAATTAAACTACCAATTCGGTTCCTCAGCTACGGTGGCCGCAGTTCAGATCTCAGTAGCCACGTGTGGTTGGCTGGTGGCTACCATACGGGGCAGCACAGATACAGCTGCTTCCATCACCAGAGAGGTTCTGTTGGACGGCACTGCTCGCGAGTTCAGACCCTTGGGCTGGGGGTTCCCTGAGCTGGTAACGTGGGCCTTGGGCCACGTGGGCTGTTCCCGGAAGGGCAGTCAGCAGAGGCACTTTTCCCTCCCGGGAACCGGCTCCACAATCAAGGGCCTGCCTGTCAGCAGTGCGTGAATCTGGGTGGTACCCGAGGGGCAGTGCTTTCTGCCCTGTGGCTGACAACGGGGATCTGAATTATTACTAATTATGTCTATCCTAAGCAAGGAGACAGGGATATAAAAATAACGAAAGGAGTCACAGAGGAGGGGATGCTGCATCTCTAGAGTGATCCCGCAAGAGCACTGGGGCCTTCCCGGGCCTTCCTGCTACCTCCTCACCTGACTTTGTGACAGTCACATTCTTCTGGCCGCTTTTTCTTCAGGTGACCGCGGACTTCCCTCAGGTTCTTAATTTTGTTCTGCAGAGTCTCGATCTGAGGGAGGGAGCAGGAGAGGAGGCTGTGAGCCTCTGGGGGGCTGGGTCAGCAGGGCTGGCCTGGCGGGGCCTCCCAGCCACTGTGCGCGTCTGTGGGTGCTGGGGGGGCGGTCCTTGGTTCCACCCGCTGAAGGAACTGTGGGTCATTCTCCTGTCTTGTCCTGCCCGAGAACCCGCTGAGCCCATGGGGGACTTCAGGGTCTCCCCCCAGGCCTGTTGGAAGGGCTGAGTGTGGTGTGAGCATCTTGTAGATTACAAAGGGGTACGACGTGGCTGTGCTGTTCCCCCCACCCCAGTCCGGCAGGAGCTGTCTGTCTGAGGCCAGGACCGACACTGCCGGCCCTGGTGAAGGATTCTGCGGGGCCTTCCTCCCCGGGGCCTGGCTTCCCTGCCTCCGGCTGTGGCTGGTGGCCCCGCCGAGCTCGGGGTCATGAGAACCCTCCCGGCCCAGACTCCTGTCACCTCGTGGTCAATGTGCAGCTTGTGGTCCTTCCAGGCCTGCAGGGACTTGTACAGGTCCAGGTCGCACTGGACCGTGTCGTTCTCCAGGATGTAGCACCTGTTCGAGAGAAGGGGTCACGTGGGGCCCTCGGGGCATTGAGGGGGCCCAGGCAGGGGCCCAAGAGATGTGGGCACCCCTGCCAAGGTCCAGCCCCCCCCAACCCCCACCCTAGACTCTCACCGATGTGTGACTTTAATGGGGTTGGGGGCTGAGTAGTCCGGAAGGCCCCCGGTGCCACTGAAGTCCCCGCCGTTCCTGTCGTCTTGGTCCTCAGGGGCGCCTGGCCAGTGCCGCTTGGTGAGGTTGCGGGGCTGGGACCAGTCGTCCAGGCCGACGTGGTGCCCCTCGACGGCCACTGAGCGGATGGAGCGATTCCGGGCGTAGCTGGCCTTGTACTCTGTGGGGTCAGAGGAGAGGGGTGGCTGGGCTGGGAGGCTGGCCAGGCTCCCTGGGCAGCAGACTCTTGATTCAGACAGGGCTGTGCTCCCAAGCCAGGGCTTCAGTGCTGCCCGAGACTGGGGGGCTCAGGAAACCTACCTACCGGGAAAGTGGGCCCTGGACCCCAGTGGAAAGGACCTCAAGGTGATTCACTTGGGGAAACTGAAGTCCCAGAGCTAAGAAGGAATTGGCCTGAGATAATCTCAAGGAGGAGCTGTGCATAGGTAAACTGGGACATCCACACGATGGAGGATTCGAACATAGAGAACTGAAGCAACAATGCCGACGAATGTCAAAAACACTAATGGGTGAAGGAAGTCAGATACAGAAGTCACACATTGTATGATTCTATTTACGTGACAGCCAGGATAGGTGATCCAGCAATTCCACTTCTGGGTATTTATCTGAAGAAAACAAAAATACTAACTCAAAGACATCTGTACCCCCCTGTTCACTGCATTATTTACAATAGGCAAGATATGGAAATAACCTAAGTGTCCACTGATGGATGAATGGATACAGAAGATGTGGCACGTACACAACACACACACACACACACACACTGGAATATTACTCAGCCATCAAATAGAAGGAGATCTCGCTGTTGGCGACAACAGAGGTGGACCTTGAGGGGATTATGCTAAGCAAAATAAGTCAGAGAACGACAAATAGCATATGATCTCACTTATCTGTGGAATCGCTAAAACCAACCAACCAACCAAGCTCATAGAGAACAGATGAGTGGTTGCCAAATGGGGGGGTGGGGGGTAGGAATGGTGGGCGAAATGGGCAAAGGAGGTCAAAAGGTACAAACTTGCAGTTACAGAATCAGTCAGTCCTGGGGATGTAATGCACAGCATGGTGGCTATAGTTAATGATACTGTGTTGCATATTTGAAAGTTGCTGAGAGATTACGTCTTAATAGTTCTCATCACCAGAAAAAAATTTTTTGTAACTATGTTAAGTGGACTTGTTGGCGTGATCATTTTGCGGTATATACAGATATCGAATCACAATGTTGTACACCTGAAACTAATGTAACATGTTAATTATACTGCAGTAAAACTCCACAAAACAAGATAAAAAAACCCATTAATTTGAACTGGGTAAAAAAGAGCCAAGCAGCACATTCTCCCAGACAGAAAAGGGAGGCGGGGGGGGGGGGGGGGCTTGGGGAGGTCACTGATCTTCTCAAGAGTCTATTTCCCCAGCAGTGAGCTGCATGCTCTCCACAGGGTGGGCAGTGAGGCGGGGCTGAGAGGTGTTTTTTCCTAAACTCTAAGTCACCTATGGAAAACTGAGGGCGTGCAGGTGCTGGGGCTCAGAGCAGGCCACCCCAAGATGCCACAATGGCATATTGATTATTTTGAATTAAAGTTCTTTGAAACACAGCTGGTGGGGAAAAAAAATGATATTAAAAAACACTCTGACTCCACCTCTTTCCCCCTGAATGCGGGAACCTCTCCTCGGCCTGCAAATGACCAGGAGGAGGCTCAGCTGGACGGAGGCTGAGAGTCAGGATTTGACAGGAGTGATACTTGAGGCCTTTCCCCCTAAAGTTAATTAGTTTAAGGTTGAATTCTGTACTCGGGAGGAAAGCATCCCAAAGCCTTTTCGAACATTTCATGCAGACTTTTCAAAGGCACACTGCCTTTAACTTGGAAGCCCCAGTGCACAGGAATCTCTTCATATCTGCTCTAATGGGAAACTGTTCCCTGATATCAGAAAGCAAATTCACAACAGTGTGGTAGGTTGGTCTAGGCTACTGCTAAGTGTAAGAATGGAGGCTGGAGCTCCATCCTTCGAAAATAGTTTCCAGGAATGCAGAAAAAAAGAATTAAAAGCAACAATTCTTGCTTTGCAATTTGAACCTTTAGGGAAACAAAAGCATCACACCTACGGTCAATGAGTCTTCGACAAAGGGGGCAAGAATATACAATGGAGACAGTCTCTTTAGCAAGTGGTGTTGGGAAAGCTGGACGGCCGCTTGTAAATCAACACCCTCTCACCATGCACAAAAATAAATTCCAAGTGGCTTAATTAAGACTTAAATATAAGACATGATACCATAAAACTCCTAGAAGAGAACACAGGCAAAACATTCTCTGACAGATCGTACCAAGGTTGTCTTAGGTCAGTCTCCCAAGGCAATAGAAATGAAAGCAAAAATAAACAAATGGGACCTAATCAAACATATAAGCTTTTGCACAGCAAAGGAAACCATAAAGCAAAAAGACAACCTAGGACTGGGAGAAAATATTTGCAAACGATGCAACTGACAAGGGATTAATTTCCAAAACATACAAACAGCTCATACAACTCAGTAACAAAAAACCAACCGGATCGAAAAATGGGCAGAAGACCTAAATAGACGTTTCTCCAAAGAAAACGTACAGACGGCCAATAGGCACATGAAAAGATTCTCATCATCACTATCAGTAGAGAAATGCAAATCAAAACTACAATGAGGTATCACCTCACACCGGTCAGAATGGCCATCATCAAAGTCTTCAAATAACAGATGCTGGAGAGCGTGTGGAGAAAAGGGAGCCCTCCTACACCGTTGGTGGGAATGTAAAGTGGCGCAGCCACTACGGGAGACATTATGGAGGTTCCTTAAAAAACTAAAAATAGAGTTGCCATATGATTCAGTAATCTCAATCCTGGGCATATACCCAGACAAAACTATAATTCAAGGAGATACACGCACACCTCTATTCATAGCAGCACTATTTACAATAGCCAAGACATGGAAGCAACGTAAATGTCCACTGGCAGAGGAATGGATAAAGAAGATGTGGTATATATATACAATGGAATAATACTCACCCATAAAAAGAATGAAATAATGCCATTTGCAGCAACATGGATGGACCTAGAGATTATCATACTAAGTGAAGTAAGTCAGACAAAGACAAATACCACATGATATCACTTATATGTGGAATCTAAAATATGACACAAATGAACTTATTTCCAAAACAGACTCACAGACATAGAAAACAAACTTATGGTTACCAAAGGGGAAAGGGGTGGGGGAGGGATAAATTAGGAGTTTGGGATTAGCGGATAACACACTACTATATATAAAACAGATAAATAACAAGGTCTTACTATATAGCACAGGGAACTAAATAGAATATATGTATAAAACTGAATCACTATGCTGTACACCAGACGCTAGCACAACATTGTAAATTATACTTCAATAAAAAAAAGAATAGAAAACAAAAGCATGACTCTGAGAGTAGCTCCAGGCTCACACAGAGCTCTTCCTGTTTGCCTCCAGACAACTGCAGATATTCTAAGAAACCACGACAATGGAAGAGAAATTTGTCCCACACTCAAGAGAAAGGAAAGTTTAAGAAACAGTCCCCCTAGGCCCCAGCATGCCCAGAAAGTTCATTCTTCTCCTTCTGAGGGACAATTCCTTCTCAAATGACGGGGTCAGCCAATCCTCAGTTGCACCCCAGAGGCTACTTAAAATAGAGGATCGGGAACTGGATTTCTTAACTGACACCCGTGTGCCTTCCTCTGCCGTCGCTCAGAGGATTTATCTCAACCTGTCACTGCTGAGTCTATACAAACAGTCAGTCTCTGGACAACCAACTACATTACCCACATCTCAGCCCACCCTAATATCTTTTAGGGCCTCTTAACACCCATCGTATCTAATTTCCAGCTGCTCACCAGCAAACCTCTTGATAGAGATTTGTTACGTAAATGTGATGCTCCTCTAAAATGTAATCAGAAGGGCGTTTTTATTTCCTTGCCCTCAGACCAAGCCCCAGATCGACTTTCCTTATTAGAAACTCGTCCTGATTTAAATTCCTCTGAAGAGGGTGAGTCTTTAACAGATGTCCCAACTAGTCCGTAGGCCACACATGCCAGTGAAGTTGGATTGCTACCGAGTGCTGAGCCTGTATGCATGACGTGGAAGAAAACTAAACAGGTCCCTTCTCTGCAAAGAGATACAAAGTGAGGAATTAACCCTATGATAGACTCTCTTAGAGCTGGGTGTGCTTGCTTTTACTTCCTCACCTTGTCACACTCCAAGTGAAAGTAGGTACATTTGTAATGAAAGAAGGTAAATTAGGCCCAGACGGGAATCGAATCTCTTCATTTGCACAAACCCTAAGAGCCATAAACTCTTGTAATTCCCGGGCACCCTGCGGTCCCTAACCCAGCTGTTACCTTCACTGCGACTCCTGCTGACCCAGCTTGGTTAATCTGAGCTCCGCTCAGATTCCTCTTCAATCCCATGCTCCTGACGCACACCTTGTCTGCATTTACCTCTCAAGGGAGACCGGTAAGAAGGACTGGCATAGCCGTCGGGGAGAAGTTTTCCTTCTACCCTTCTAGGTTCTTCTGGCTGGTCTAAGAATTAAGTTGACTTGAGACAGGTTAACAGGAGAAAATCAAACAAATGTTTAATAATGTATCCATGGGAGAAACCCGGAAAAACCTGGAAGCCCTCACCTGAAACCCTCAGCCAAAGACAAAAGAGGATGTAGAGGGTGGGAGATCCAGTCAGGGGAGGCGACCAGGAAAAGCACAGTAAACAAGGGCGGCTGTGACACAGATTTAAGCCCTGGCCCTCTCCATGGAGAAGAGTTTCCAGAGATTTGGTCAACCTCCTCTTACAGGGACAGAGAGGGAGACACCGTTACAAATGGAGATTTCCCTTACAGACGTCAATGTTTCTTGCAAAAGGGCAACTCCTACTAGGTTTTCAGTTTCCCGTGTCTGCTGTTTCCTAGAAAAGAACCAGCTCAAGATAATATGCCAAAGAGATGTATTTTCGGGGAGCAAATTCTGCTCCCCTACGAAGCCTTACATTAGTTCTGTCCACACCTCTGGTTCTTGGCTTACCTGATCGTGATAAGCCTTTTCATCTACACTGGCCATGGAATGATGGGATTACTGCTGGCATTCTGGGACAGCCTTTTGCCTCAGTTAAGTCCTACAGCGTATTTCTCATGTCAGTTAGACTCTACGGCACCAGGTACGCCCCCCTTATGTACGTGGCCATGCTGACTACAAAGCCAGTGCTCTAACCATAGGCTCCCCCAGCCACCTCTGTTTCCCATGCTGTGTCTGCTATGTTACAAGTTCACAGGATGCAGCACTTCTCTGCGTGGCGAGAGACCACCTGTGAGCAGGCTCTTAATCTACCCATCACCGTCCATCATTAATACTCTAAATCTGGCTCCTTTACCCCCCTCCCTGATGGTGGAGAGCCCCACTCCATGCCACACGAGTGCCTCGCAACTACAGGAACGGTCTCAGAGCCACGAGATGCTCTCTCAGACATCCCTTTAGACAACCCAGACTTACTTCGATTTTGTGATGGCTCCTGTAAACGAAGTTTCCAGCGAAACATAATAACCGGTTATGCTGTGGCTCCCCACGTGAACCACGTGAGGCATATTCCGTGCCCACTGTGAGACCAGCCCACGCGGCTGAACGCATCGCTCTTCCTGGAGCACACAGACGAGCAAAGGGGAAACTGCCACCGTTTACACAGACTCCAAAGATGCTTTTGGAGTCCGCCATGCTGTGGGTACGATTTGGAGATCCCGTGGATTCCTGACTTCTGCAGGTCCTCCTGGCGCTAACGGGTATATAATTGCTGCCCTGTTATAAGCTAGTCACCTCGCTTCTAATGCTGCTGTTGTTCACTGCTCAGGAGACTGATGCTTTATCTTTAGGAAATGATAGGGCGGAAAGAGCTGCTAAAATTGCAGCTCAACATGCCCCCTTTATCCTCTCTCCACCCAATTCTTAAACCTGCCTTTATTCCTGACTGATATTAACTATCAGGCAAATGCCCCACAATCTAAAAAGGACAAACGGACACAAAAAAGGTACCAGACAATGCTCAGATAAATGAGACACTGGGCCACATGTACTTCAGGTGGTTCCTTTTCCTTTCACCTTGTGCCTTGAGCTTACCTCCCATCAAATGAGATGTACTGTGCAGACAGGAGAGTGGTTTTGCCCTGGCAGCCATGGAATTTCCGACCAAATTATTTCCCAGTGCACTACTAGTGAATTGCGCCTAACTTCCGGGAGAAATCGGTGTGCCCTCGGAAGTCTTACCAGGCCCACACTGCCCTTTGTGGCACTCCAACAGATCTTATAGGTTCGCCCCCAGCTTTAGGCTCTTCTTGCTACTTGGTTATCTTTTACATGGTTAGTGGAAGGACTGAATGCTATCCGACTAGATGTGGTGATGCCACACAGTGGTAATGAACTTAATAACTGAGGTTATTCCTAATTTTGACATTCCTTTATGGACTGAATCAGACCAAGGAACTCATTTTATAGCAGAGATAAACCATCTGCTTGCAAAATCTCTGGGGTACTCATTAAAATTCCATACTCTGTACCATAACTCCACCATCAGGGCAAGTGGAACATAAAAATCTAGATATAAAAGGACTTTAGGAAAAGCTCTGGAAAGTAACTGGGCTTAAATGGTCAGAAGCTTTGCCCCTGGCCTGTATAAGGATCAGGAACACTCCAACAGGAGACATGGATTAAGCTCTTCTGAAATAGTGCTTGGATAACCCATGCCTACTGGCATCTCTAAACTTTCTATTTCTGGATTAAGTGGACATTGTGGGAACATAAGTGAATAATTTGATGCTCTGACCAGCTGCCTACAAGAACTGACGAGTGTACTTTAAGCTTATTGCCAAGAGGGAAAAGGGGCGTGGCCTCCCCGACTGACACCCTGACGTCCCTTTTGACCGGGAGACCAGGTTTACATCGAGGACTTTAGAAGAAACCATGCATTGTCACCTCTCTGGGAAGGACGTTATGAGGTACTGCTATCTACCTACACTCCCTGTGTTACCACCAGAATAAAGGGAAAATCCTCCTGGGTTCATGCAAGTCATGCCAAATTGGCCTAGACCATCGCTCTCAAAACAGCTGGGAGACAGTCCCCACAGGTGACCTCAAAGTAAGGATTTCCAGGGCCACTTCCCAGGCCTGGAAGAAGCTGGCATCACGAATTAGACAGCTTTTCCCAAGATCATGGATCAAGAAACTTCACTTGCAGTCCCACTCCTGGACGTATATCTGTGGAAAACTCTAATTCGAAAACATACATGCACCCCTACGTACAGCAGCACTATTTACAATAGCTAAGACATGGAAGCAACCTTAATGTCCATGGACAGATGAATGGATAAAGAAACTGCGGTACATATATACAATGGAATACTACTCAGCCATAAAAAAGAATGAAATAATGCCATTTGCAGCAACATGGATGGACCTAGAGATTGTCATACTAAGTGAAGTAAGTCAGAAAGAGACAAATACCATATGATATCACTTACATGTGGAATCTAAAACATGACACAAATGAACATATCTATGAAACAGAAACAGACTCATAGACATGGAGGACAGACTCCTGGTTGCCAAGGGGGGAGAGGGGGTGGGGGAGGGAAGGATTGGGAGTTTGGGGTTGGTAGATGCAAACTATTATATACAGAATGGATAAACAACAAGGTCCTACTGTATAACACAGGGAACTATATTCAGTATCCTGAGATAAACCATAATGGAAAAGAGTATGAAGAAACATGGGTATATATATATGTGTGTGTGTGTGTGTGTGTAACTGAATCACTTTCCTGTACAGCAGAAATTAACACATTGTAAATCAATTATACTTCAATAAATTAAAAAAACTTCGTTTTTACCTATTCCCCCCCTTTAAGACTCCCTATATATTCACACGCTAAACAAACAAACATGCACCTTCTCTTACTAATGACCACTTTCGCACATTCATTATCATTATCAGGAGGCTGAGCAGACAGTGCTTGTCTATCTAGCCCACTTCCCCTCTAAAAGTCTCCACTATGGGCTCCTTTTCAACCTGTGTCTTGCTTAGTAACCTTTACTTTGTCAACAGGTCAGGCATAAACCAAACACCCCGTCGTGCCAGTTTACCAAAGCCTGGCCACGTTAATCAATCAATCTGACTGTTGGTTGTGTCAACATCTAGACGGTACAAGTGCCCCTGAGCTGGTCTGCGTTCCTGCCAATGTGCACACTGTGGACTAGGTACAAAAGATGGTTCAATGACAGGGAATGGTATCCACGACCGAAAAACATCGCTCTGTCTCTCCTTCTGGGGAGTTATCGAGGCCCCGGAAAACCTCTATAGAAGCTCAAGGGCTGTCCCTCGCCCAGGCTAAAAACAATAGGTGAAAAATTTCCCTTTGCATTGAAAACAAACACTGGACCTTTCCTGGGTGACAGGCCAGGACAGTACTGCAGTCAGACTCAGGGGTTTGATTCCACAGGTGGCATCTTCAAACCTCTCATGGAGACTGGAAATGACCCTGGCACTACCCTTTTTAGTATAAACATCTGCCAACTCACCAAGTGTCCGGGATGGCTCACCAGCCACCCTTGGGGTATTACAGCTGCTCCCCTGATTAAGCTGCCCAATACCACACTATATATATGGGTGGACCAGAAATCTGGACTTCCTTGGCTCAGTGACAACCAAGCTTTAAAGGAGCTCAGCAAGGAGGAGCCTGTGCATCACTGGTGAAAACATTGCTCCTGTGTAACCCAAATGGGACAAGGAGTGTCCACCTTACCTCTAGTAAGAGAGGAGGTTAACTCTTTGCATCAGTGGAGGGAAGCACGGCCACTTTATTGAACTGACCGACACCAGGACTAGGGACTGGTTTAATGGGGGTGGAGAAGGGGCTTCGATTTGTTCTTTTGTTTGTTCATCCTCATTCTAATCTCTGTTCTTTTCTCCCTTTGCAGAGCTCTTAGCACTCAGCTCCTAACCGGATTTCTCTCTCCATGGCCACCAACTCTCCTTTTAAAATGTGAAACTTCCTGGTCAATTTTAAAGGGAACGGTTGGGGCTCAGAGCAGGTCACCCCAAGATATGCCACAATGGCATATTGGTTCTTTTGAATTAAAGTTACTTAAGAAACAGCTGGTGGCCAAAGAAAACATAAAAAAAACACTGACCCTCCTCTTTCCCCCCTAAAATAGTGGGAAATAAATCTCGCATGTGAAGGTCCCTTCCCTATACCAGGATAAGAGAAAGCATCCTTATCACCAGAGTCAGGGAATTCAAGGCTAAGAAAGCTGTATAAAGTAACTTTCCTCCTTCATTAGTCTGCTGCCCCAAGTACCAGCCCCTTTGCTCTTACATCTTCACAAATAATTGTTTCCTTGTCTAAAAATGATGTGTAAACACGTGCTTTGGTCGCTCTGGGGTCCCATTTCTATGAGACCTCTGTGTGTATGAACTAACTTTTTCCTCCTGTTCATCAGTCTTGTGTCAAGTTAATTATCTGACCAGCCAAGAGAACTCGAGAGGGGCAGGGGGTAAATTTCCCCCTCGTCAACACAGGCTCAAGTCAGAGCCCAGATTTCTCGTATCTTCTGTATATTAAAAGACAAAATTGATCAAGTTGCTAACACTTCAGAAAAAAGGGGTTGGGGGAGGGTGGTCACGGAGGATCACAGATTTCCAGCTTCTCGAGAGAAAACGGGAGATGTGCCGCCCACACCGGGCCCACCGGCAGCGTGGACGGCGGGGCAGGAGCTGATGCACTGCCTCTTCCTACGGGGCGGAGTGTTTCCCGTTTGGCCACAGTCCCCGCTCCTCCTCCCATTTTAGGTCTGACCTAGGCCGGCCTCGAGTCTGTAACCCCGCTGCCCTGAAACATCCATCTGTTTTTGGAGCAGGGCCTGGAGCCAGGCCCGACCCGGGTTTCTGCTGGGCTCCTAATGACCACCAGGTGGCGACCAAAGGTCGAGGACTGGCTGGAGGCCAGGTGGTGGGGCCCAAGAAGGGAGGAGGGGGTTCCCTCTTCCTCAGGGCCCAGGCCAGGGCTCCAGGATCTGGTCTTGCGCCACATCCCCCAACCCCCCGACCCCGGGGCGGTGGCTTGTACCTTTCCTCCTTGTATCAGAGTCTCATGGGCCAAAGGATCTGGGGGTCCAGGTCCAGGAGAGGCGTTTCTCTGACAAAGCCTTGGGCCTTTTCTGACTCCGGGCAGCTTTCTCCTTGGCTTTTTCCTCCCTGAGTTCAGTCTCCATGAAGCCACAGTGCCTGGGCCCGAAACGCACACAGTACTGAGCTGATCTCCCTGCGGGAGGAGGACACCCCTGCCTAAGAGGCCCAGGAAGCGGACCCAGGGGGTTCTTTCTGCTCCTCTGTGTTGCTTGCTCTGGCGTTCTCCACGCCCCCAGCCATACACCCAGGGGTCCCCAAACTATGGCCTCCAGGCCCAATCCAGCCCTCTGCCTGATTCTGTACATAAGTTACTCTCAACCATTTGCAGAGTCCTCGGCTGTTTCCTTGCCACAGTGATGGAATGGAGCATTTGACACAAAGATTGTTTAGCTCCCACAGCCTCAAATATTTACTCTCCGGCCCTTTACAGCAAAAACCTGCCAGCCCTGGTGTACACTTTGTCTGGGACTGAAGCCACACCACTTGCTCTCTTTGTCACCCTAGGTGTCTTTGTTTCCAGGGTCCTGGAGGTGCCCTCCCTACCACATGTACTGGGAACGGGGCACTTCCTAACCCAGTGGCCAAGAGCTGAGGCTCTGGGGGCTTCCCTGGTGGCGCAGTGCTTAAGAATCCGCCTGTCAATGCAATGGACACGGGTTTGAGCCCTGGCCCGGGAAGGTCCCACATGCCGTGGAGCAACTAAGCCCATGTGCCACAACTACTGAGCCTGCGCTCTAGAGCCCGTGAGCCACAATTACTGAAGCCTGTGTGCCTAGAACCTGTGCTCCGCAACAAGAGAAGCCACCGCAATGAGAAGCCCGCCCACCGCAACGAAGAGTAGCCCCTGCTCGCCGGGACTAGAGAAAGCCCGCGCGCAGCAACGAGGACCCAACGCGGCCAAAAATAAATAAATAAATTTATTAAAAAAAAAAAAAGAGCTGAGGCTCTGGACTCTGATTGCCTGGGTGCAAATCCTGAGCCAACGCAAAGGCAAGTGAGTTAATTTCCAAGCAGCTATGTTCTCATGACGATACCCGCCTTCCAGGGCTCTTTGGAGTCTGACATGAAACAGACCTGCTAAATATTTCAGCACCTGGAAGCTGGCATCCAGCAGCTTCTCTGCTAGTTAGGGACACTGCAGCTGTGACATCCTCGCCCAAGGTCACAGCTGGGCCCTCCCACCTCCCCAGGCCTGGGAAGCCCGACGCAGTGTGGCCCGCTCTCTGGGGTGGGACCCACAGGAACTTCGTGCTTCCTCTTCCCCTGACTTAGAGCACTTCCCCTCTGCTAGTCACATGGCCTGTTCCTTCTACATACTTGGCTCTCATTTAAATGTCAACCGACCACCCATCCTACAGCCGCCGCCCCTCTCCACCTGGTCACACCACTGTTTCATTTCCTCCATGCATTTTGCACCCAGGGAAGTGATCTTCCCACTTTGTTAACTTGCTGACACCTGGTCTCACCTACGAGGTCCGATCCGTGTCTCTCAAGTTCACCTCTGTAACCTCAGCAGCTGGCACACGGCAGGGCTTGCGGATTTGTTGGGAGAAGAAATGAATAAACACCGGCCACCTGGACCCATCCCCGAGGCCTCATCTCCTCCCCCTGGGTCCTGGGTCTCCCCCGTGTTCTGGGTTGGCTGCTCTGCCTGCTTCCTCAGCCCACAGCCCACAGCCCAGGGGGTTAGGGTGAGCCGGGGTCTGAGCTGCTCTGGGCCAGGGAGTCTCAACCTCACAACTGGCAACATTCTGGGGCCGGATAAATCCTGGCTGTGGGCGACTTGACCTGTACCTCACAGGATGCTTAGCAGCGTCCACAACATCCGTTCACCGGATGCCAGTAGCATCCCTCCTGCTGCCCATCGCACACGATTACGACAGCCAGAAATGTCACCGCACGGCCAAGTGTCCCTGGGGGGCAAAATCGCCCGCAGTTGAAAACCCCTGCTCTAGGCTGGCTGCTCAGAAAGGAGTGACAGAGACCATCTTGCCGGCAGGCACGTGCAGGAGGAAGAATACTGGGCCAGGCGATGGGGCCCAAGTCGCCCAGGTGGCCGTGTGAGCTGACCTTTCCTGTCTGCTGTGAGGAGCCACCCTCGCCTTGCTCCCAGGATGCTGTGAGGGGCGTATCAGACAGGGCTGTGATGTCACACCGTCCTCACAGGAGGGCCTGGGTTGAGCCGAGTCTCGGTTATTTAGGTGCATTTTTCTTTCCTCTAAGAATTAATAGGAAAAAAAGAAAAAGGCTTAACTGAGTCGCAAGTTCTTGTCTTACTTAAACATTACCCAGTGTGCCACGTGCTGAAGCAAGGTGTTAGCTGTGTAATTCAACCACTCATTTTATCCGCGGAAAAAAGATAAGCTTAGTAGTTACTAATCAGCTTGTGAGGAATTATAACGGGGGATCATCAGTTGGGACGCGCCACTTGAGGCAGCAGCCGAGTTGTTATGGAGACACACCTGCTCTGTAACGAAGGTGTCCTCTGCAAAGACAGGAAGAGACCTCAGCCTGTCGCCAGACACCCAGTCTCTAATTAGGCTACAAGGGAATCTGATTCAGCCTGAAAGAGGAAGGGAATTCTGACACAGGCTACAGCAAGGATGCACCTTGAGGACATTATGCCGTGTGAAGTAAGGCAGTCACAAAAGGACAAATGGTGCGTGATTCTGCTCATAGGAAGTACCTAGAACAGTCAAATTCAGAGAAAGCAGACGGGTGGTGGCCAGGGGAGGGATGATGGAGAGTTGTTGTTTGATGGGTACTGAGTTTCAGTTTTGCCAGAAAAAGAGAGCTCTGGAGATGGATGGTGATGATGGCTGCACAACGATGTCAGTGTACTTAAAAAACGGTTAAGACGCTAAGTGTTAGATAACGTGTATTGTACCACAATGAAAGAAAACAGAACTAAAACCTCCAATTAGGCTTTGGCTCCCATTAGGTCAGGGAGCAAGACATGCTAGCCAGGGGACTGGATCTCACTGACGCCGAGTCCTTGGCACCCAGCAACCTGCCAAGCATCCTCAAAGCCCGGGCGCATCCTTATCTGAACGTTCGGCAGGGAGTGTGCTTCCCAGGGGAGCTGACCCTCAGAACGGGGTCATGACTACCCAGTGTGACAGCTGAGTCTTGCAGCCAGGTCCCCCCTTCCCCTCCTCTGCTTGCTGGTTTTCTAACTTTCTGTCCTTCTTCAGCCCCTGCTGGGGGGAGGGGTGAAGGTTAAGGCAACTTCTCCAGTTGGGATGGGGGGCTCTTCCTCCTTGCAAAGTACAGTTGACCCTCGAACAACGTGGGGTTCATCTGTGTATAACTTATAGTCAGAGCCCTGTATCCGAGGTTTCTCTGCATCTGTGGATTCAACCAACCACAGACAGTGGAGAACTGTAGTATTTACTATCAAAGAATATCCACGTGCAAGCGGACCTGTGGAGTTCAAACTCGCATTGTTCGGGGTCAACTGTATAGTCGATTCCCGTCATTCGCGGTGGTCCTGTTCTATAGCGCCACCTTGATGCTGAACTAGCGAGTGTGGAACCAGTGCTCCTGGGGGAAATACGGGGTAAGATTCCTGCGAGCTTCGGGTCACAACACGCTTGTCCACCATCAGTACTGGGCCTTACTGCATGTGTGTCTCTGTTTAAAGACACCCGATTTGGGCTTCCCTGGTGGCGCAGTGGTTAAGAATCTGCCTGTAAGGGACACGGGTTTGAGCCCTGGTCCGGGAAGATCCCACACGCCGCGGAGCAACTAAGCCCGTGCGCCACAACTACTGAGCCCGTGCTCCACAACAAGAGAAGCCATCACACGGCCAGTGATGGGCCTGCGCACCGCAACGAAGAGTAGCCTCCGCTCGCCGCAACTAGAGAAAGCCCGCGCACAGCAACGAAGACCCAATGCAGCCAAAAATAAATACATAAATAAGTAAATAAATTAAAAAAAAAAAAGACACCCGATTTAACGCACGTGTTGATTCACCGACATTGAACTCACGGCAGCGGCACCAAGACTCGTGCCTGAACGAAGCTTTCTCACTTACGTGTTCCCCTCCATAAAGCACATCACAGCCGCCCTGGGCTTGGGGACCCGACACAGGATGTCAGCGCCACCTTGGGGCCACTTTAGATAGGGAAGTCACCAAAAAAAGTACGAAATACCGCAAACAGGACACTAAATAGACATGAAGGCTGAAGGGAGAAGGCAGAGCGCCACCTTGGCCCAACCTCGGCTGGGAGCCTGCACGTTGGGTGACTCGAAATTTTGTGCCACTTTGCAAGTGAACCCGTCCAGTGCCCGGAGTGCAGCTGGAGGGATCCTTTGAAAACACAAATCTGATCCCGGCTCCTCTGCTCAAAACCCTCCGGGGGCTTCTTTCTGGTCTCAGAGGGGCCCCACCACGTGGTCTGGGGCCGTATCCCTCTCTCCTCACTTTCTCTTTACGGTCCTGCTCTTCTTGGCCCTGGACACGGTCAGCTTATCTTCCTTCTTTACTACTCTCTGCCCCCAGGGACGGGTGGATCGAGAGGGGTGGGATGTGGATCCGTTTGAAGGAACTACTAGGGCTGCCCAGGTGCGGTCCCTCCCCTCCGATCCCCTCCCCTCCCGTCCTGCGTACTCTTCTTGAAGAGCTTCTTCCGGCGTCCGGACAGGCTGAGCTGCTCATCCCCGCTGTCGCAGACGCAGGCCTCGCCGCCCTGTGCGTAGTACTTGGGCACCAGGTTGGAGACGGCCCTGCCCCCGGGCCGTGCGGGGCCCTTGCACTTGTGCAGCTTCAGCTTCCCCGCGGCGTCCTCCACGCACTGCCACTTCTGCAAGACACACCGCGTCCTCAGCCCTCCGGGCCTGGGCCAACCTGCTCAGCCGCTTCTCCTGACTGGCGGCTGCCCCACCGTTCCCGTCCACCCCGGAGACTTCCCTCTAGCGGCCTTAGCTGGACACGGGCTCAGACGGGCTCTGTGATTGGAACGAGCTGCTCCATCATGGATGGACACCTGTCCACCGTGGGAGGAGCACAGAAATGGTACCCAGGGTGATGCGCTGTGGCCGAGGGTGAGCCCAGTCACAGGGAGGCCCCTCTAAGCGAAGCTCTGGGGCCGCAGGGCACGGCTCGTGTGCAGGGAAGGGCCTTCCTGGAAGGTGCAGCATGAGACGGGCAGTGGCACTGGGGCTGGGGGGATGGGGGAGGGAGGGCAGTTGAGCAGGGCCGTGACTGCATCCGCCAGCAGGGTTATGTCTGGGCTGGGCTGGGGTCCTGGAGGACCTAGAGCTGTAAGTCTGGGGGCCATGGCTCGATGCCTCCGCTGCCAGTCTAGGCCCCCAACCCACCCCCGGCGCTCCTTTCCTTTGGGTTAAGCACTGCGCTCAGATAATCTGTTCTGAAGATGCCGATACTTGCCCTCTCCCCTTCCTGGGACTACCAGACCCTCAATCTGCAGGGAGAGAGGGGGGATGGGCCAGCAGGGGGATTCGACAACAATCCCAGGGGGACAAAGGGCCCCTTGGTCTCATCGGCTCATTTCTTGTAGCTCAGAACTGAAATCGGAACCGCTTCTGGGATCTGCCCAGATCATCAGCTCCAGGAGGGCAGGGCTTTCTGTCCAGGGCGTCTGAGGCTGTTGCTGCCCCAGTGCCTGGAACTGTGCCCGGCTACAGAGGCAGCACTGAATGCCGCTCCAGTGTAACCCAAAGCTCTCGCTCAGTGGCGCAGACAGGTACTTCCCAGACAAGATGCCCTCCAGAGCATGGGGAGGGGTCGGGGGTTGTGAACAAACGCTGGGCGGCCGGGGGCACAGCCACGAGGACAGGTGGGTGCTAATTCTGAGTCTAGTGATAAGACAGAGCTGCCTGGATGCAGCCTGTGAGACCCACCCAGCTCATGCCCTGGCCTTGGCAGCCTTGGTCTATTAATGAGAAACGGAATGTGGAGGCCCTGGTTTTACTTATTCTTACTGGCGAAACAGGCATGCATCTTCAGGCCTGAGCCGCTGTGGACGAGCTCAAAGTCCCAGCTCACAGACCGAGGCAGGGAAGCACCTCCTGTCTGCCCTGCTTGCTCGTGGGCCCTCCCCTCCCCGCAACCTCCGAACCACGCCTCCTGCTTGGGTCCCTCCTTACAAGGCTCTGCCCCCACCCCTCCCCCCTCCTCTCCAGCGCCCACCTCGGCCTCAGAAAGTTCAGACTCTCCGAAACATCAGTCACAGTTTTTGCTACCTCTAAGTACTACTTGGATTATAATTTCCTTAATATTTCTCTTGAAATCAATTCACATTTTTAAAACTTAAACTTATTTACTTAAAAAGGTAATTTCCTATTATTCCTATATAAGTGGAAAACCAGCCACAATGATGCTCTGGGAGAGTGAATACAATGTAAATGGTTATTTAACTTTGTAAATACTGTGCAGAGGTTGGCTATGTCTTTGTTCAAGAGGGATTGGGCATGAGTCACAGCAGCTAAAGACACACGTGCACCCCCAGGAGACTTTGCCTCTAATGTGAGCAGGATTGGAAGAACCTTCTGAGTGTCGCCTGTACCACCTGGCATCACCCTGCGTCTCACACATCAGCAGGGGCGCTGGCCCCACTGGCTCCGCTGGTCTGAAGGCCGAGGAGCAGGCCTGGGTCGTGGTTAGCCGGGGTGGCCACTGGGAGGGAAGAAGGGAGGGCAGGGGTACCATCCCCAGCCCCAGGGCACCAGCCGAGCATCCTCACCTGCCCCAGCTGCTCGCACGCGGTCTGGTACTCGGCCCGCTGACACAGGTCTTTCACACGCTGGTACTTGGGCAGGAAGTTCTCCTCCGGGGCATCCACCTTGTCACTGTCCCTCTTGTGGAGCAGTTTGCTGTGGGGCAGAGAGCGGAAGTGGGGCTGGCCGCCAGCCCTGGAGGAGTGCACGGCCCCGCTCGGCCCTGGTATAGGTCACCATGGAGGATGCAGGTCCAGCCAGGCCACATCTTCTGATTGTCAACAGACTTAAGAAATGGGGATTTTCTACAAACAACAAATGCTGGAGAGGGTGTGGAGAAAAGGGAACCCTCTTGCACTGTTGGTGGGAATGTAAATTGACACAGCCACTATGGAGAACAGTATGGAGGTTCCTTAAAAAACTAAAAACAATTACCATACGACCCAGCAATCCCACTACTGGGCATATACCCAGAGAAAACCATAATTCAAAAAGACACATGCACTCCAATGTTCATTGCAGCACTATTTACAATAGCCAGGTCATGGAAGCAACCTAAATGCCCATCGACAGACGAATGGATAAAGAAGATGTGGTACATGTATACAATGGAATATTAGCCATAAAAAGGAACGAAATTGGGTCATTTGTAGAGATGTGGATGGATCTAGAGACTGTCATACAGAGCGAAGTAAGTCAGAAAGAGAAAAACAGATATCGTATATTAACACATATATGTGGAACCTAGAAAAATGGTACAGATGAACCGGTTTGCAGGGCAGAAATTGAGACACAGATGCAGAGAACAAACGTATGGACACCAAGGGGGGAAAGCGGCAGGGGGGGGTGGTGGTGGTGTGATGAATTGGGAGATTGGGATTGACATGTATACACTGATGTGTATAAAATGGATGACCAATAAGAACCTGCTGTATAAAAAAATAAATAAAATAAAATTCAAAGATTCAAAAAAAGAAATAAAAGGAAATGGGGATTTAATAAAAATTCTCCCAAATTACATGAGTTGGCAGTAAGTTAAAAAGCATGTGAGACATTATACAGACAGGACAAAACGTGTCTGAAGGATACAGGTGGCCTCCAGATGCAAATTCTATGTCAACCATAGGAAAAGCGAACGGGCTTCCTTGTATACAGGAGGCTGTGGACACAAATTCCCAGCCCCTGGTGGAAGGTGTCATAATAGCAATGGGATCCCTCCTGCCCTCGACAGTGAGATCTTTAATATCATGGGTGCAGGTGGGGCTGCCAGGTGCTTCCTGGGACGGGGCAGAAGGGGGTTACCCGGGTGCTGCTCAGCTCAAATGTCCTGGGGCAGCTCCTCCAGGCCCTGGCACTCACCCTCTCTCCACCAGGAAGGAGTCCCGCCAGACCCTCATCTTCTTTTTCAAGTGAAACCTGGGGGAAAAAAGCACACTTCCATCTTCTCATCAATGTGTGGGGCTCATGTGTCCCTCTGTCCTCCCAGAGGCAGGGATGGTGCTCAGAGCCAGCCGTGATTCACAATCAGCACAGACCCGGGGGCCAGTTGGGGCGAGCGGAGGATGCTCACACCCCCCAGGGCAGAGCTGTATTTCCCCAGAGACTTGGGTCTGAAGGTATATGGGGCAGAAATGACCCAGGTCAAAGTTGCTCTAAGTCACACATAGTCGTGTGTGTGTCTCCGTGCCTCCCAGGAAGTCCAACAGTTCCCCAGTGTCAGAAGAGATCGCTTCCGCTTTAGTTCAGCACCAGATGCAACTTGTCCTGACTTCAGGTTAATTACATTGTGTCTTGGCAGGATTTTTTTCTCTTTGATCCTCTGCAGTTGGATTTGTGTAATTTAAGTGTGCATTTCATGTCGTTTCACTCTATCATTTCCATCTCCCAGATGGGGCCTCAGGCTGAGAGAGGAAGCTTCCATCCTGCACCTGACTCCCGGGTGTCCTGGCTCCCAACCCAGTGCCCCCGCCCCCCAAAACATGCCCATTTTGTACTCTTAAAGCTCATAACACCTTATAGTCAGAGGGAGGAGGCTCAACAGAGGTGGTTCCTCCTACAGGACAATCGGATGTGGACAGACAGTGCCCATCAGGGCTGGACCCGCTGAGCTGCAGGAGATACAAGCTGGAGGCTGCATCAGTGCTGTGAGGCTAACTCAGTGGGCAGTAGCACTGGTGGCCACTAGATGTCGCTGCTACCACAGCAGTGAACGTGTCCTCCTCCTCTCCTGTCCCCGCCAGACTCAACTCACCTTCCCACCTAGTTTTTGCTCACCATCACTGTTCTTTTTTCTGCCTCCAGCACACCTAGGAATATGTTCCCATCATACCATCCAGCCTTAGAGCATGACGATTAAGAGACTCTAGCTGTAGCCTAGAGGCTGAATGCCCGGAGTTGGTCCAGACCTGCTAAGAGACCTCTGACAAGTCACTTGACTTCTCTGGATTCAATTTCCAAATTGCTAAGATGGGATCATAATAATGCCTCCTCACTGCATTACTGTGAAGATCAAAATGGTAAAATCCCCTACAAAGCATAGCAAAGGCCTGGCATGTAGTACGTGCTTAATTAGTGTTAACTGCTGTTGATATTTTTTCAAGTTTTATACAATTTTAGCTCTGGAGGGTCCTCGACTGGTCACCGTGGCCATATTCCAGCTGGGAAGGTGGACTCTTAGAGAGGGGGCTTCCTTCTCTCCCATGGCAGGTTAAGTGGTCAGGATGGGGGGCCCTAGATAGAGCCCCAGCTCCTGACCTTGGAAATACCCCCTCTCAGACCCACACGGCTCGGCCACGAGTTCATACAGTTCGGGATGCCCGGTACCCCTGCACCCACCCCGGCCCCTCACCGATTTGCTGGCCGCTCTGTGTCCAGCAGCTTGAGGATGGATTTCCCGTCCATATCCGAGGGGATGTCCAGTCCTGCGATGTCCAGGATGGTGGGGGCCAGGTCAATGTTGAGGACAATGTGGGGATTCCTGAGGGAGGCATGGAGAGCAGGACTCAGTCACCTGGGCAGTGATGACCCAGCCTCCCTTGGGAGAGGGGCCACCGGACGGATGGAGACCGCCAGGGGCTGACGCCCTGAAGTTGGGAAAGCTGCCATTGATCGTGTCACTCTCCTGCACCTCAGCCCTCAAAGCTCCCCTCTGTGCCCCAATTCAGCTAAACCCCACCCCTAACCTGTACCCGCCACACCACCACAGGGGCTGCACTTCACAGGCCCCAGCTGGCTTCTGCTTGTCTGTTTCTTCTGCCAGGAATGCCCTCCCTGCCCCCACTCTCTGAACAAAGGACACCTTCCTTTAAGACACACCCCAAATCCTGGATCTTCGCCCGGACCCTTCTCTGAACCTCTGAGGCAAACACTGGCCCCCTTGCTATTCCTAGAAGGCCAAGAACAGTCTGGCCTCAGGGCCTTTGTCCTTGTGTCCCCTCTGCCCGGAATGTTCTTCTTCCAGACTCCAGTGAGCACTCTCACTCACCACCTTTAGTTCTTCCCTCAACGATTACCAAGTGGCCCCAAGATCCCCATGCTCTGGGGTTCACACCTCCCTGTGATCCCCTCCCCTTGAAGGTGGGCCAAACCGCTGGAACATGGCAAAGGTGATGGGGATGTCAGACCAAGGTGATGTCACGTGACATACGACTCTGTCTTGTTAGCTGTCCCTCCCTCATTTCTTAGTCTCCCCTGGCTGGCTTTGAAGAAGAAAGCTGACGTAAATTCGCCCCTAGCAAGGACGCCTGCTGAGTACTCTGAGAGGCAGGCTGTGTGAGTTCAAGTCCTCTGTTTGCACTTGAACAGCCCCCGGAGTGGAGAAACAGGTCCTTCCCCAGTTGAGCCTCCAGATGAGACAGCAGCCCTGGCTGATGCCTTGATTTCAGCCTAAGCAGAGGACCGACCTAAGCTACGCCTAGACTTCTGACCCACAGAAACTCTGAGATAAAGCACGTGTGTTGCTTTCAGTTGCTAAGTTTCTAGTGATTTGTTACACAGCAGAGATTACTGACACAAGGCCCTCCCTGAGGACCCCATTTAGAACTGCACCCCTCCCCGTGCTCGGCCCCTTCTTTGCTCTGTCTTGCTCCTGAAGCCTTGTCACGCTCGCGTTTTACTATGTATTTTACTCATTTATCTGGTTGGTTGTCTATTGCCCAATTAGAATCTAATGGGAAGGCAGACGTTTCTGTCTGTCTTGTTCACTTCTCTATCTGTATGTAGTACTTTTACACTTAGAGAACACAGTAGGTGCTCAGTAAGTGTTAGTTAAGTGAGTTTTGTTATTTACCGCTGCCATGCGTCTGTCACTTCTCCCGTGTCCTGTTTCTACATGGGGTGTTCCCGACATGGTGGTTAAGTGACTTTCAGGCTGTGCCCGGCACAGGGCCTGCACTGGTTGGATGGATCATGGCCGTATGGACACATTCTCCATCAAGGTGGCACAGTGCCCTCCCTGCCCCTGTCTGGTTCCCTGGGGTTGGGGGGCAGGGCCTGGGTCCGAGGGTCTCGGATGTCTTTCACTTCCTCTCTCTCCCTAGCCCAGCACCTTGTGAACACTGGACAAGTAGTCAGGTGTGCTGGTTTCAGGGGAACCACTGACTGAAACCGCCCATCCTGACCAGGCAGGTAGTAACCATTTGCATGAGTTATCTTACAGCAGGAGGTCCTGGTAAGGAACGCGGAACTGACACGCTACCACCAATCAGAAGAATTCGGGAAAGGTCAAAAGGAGAGAGGAGACGCCAGTCCATATGTCCTACCAACCTCCCAGAATCCTTCTCGCTAGAATCTATCTTGGTTGAGCGATGTGCGGGCTACCAGGAAGGACCCTGAGTCAGAATGATTGGCCAGAGACAACCCGGAAACTAACCCCATTACCGTAAAACCCCAGACTGTGAGCCACGTGGCAGAGCAGTTCTCCTGGGGTCCCTGACCTTCCTGCTCTCCCCCTGGGCGCCCCCTTCCCAGTAAAGTCTCTTGCTTTGTCAGGACACGTGTCCTAGGACAATTCATTTCCGAGCGTTAGACAAGAGCCCGCTCTTGGGTTCTGGAAGGGGTCCCCATTCCTGCGACACTGGGGTGGTCATGGGGGTGAGGCTGGGGAAGGTGGGTGAAGCTGCCTGGTGGAGGGGCTTGAAGCTAGCAAGAGGCGTGACCAGACCACTTAATCAGGCAGGAGGAGGGAGCTGGAAAAGTCCGTTGGGTGAGGGGGCGCCAGGGTGAATGTTGGCAACTAGCAGCTGGATTGACCTGAGGTCGTCCACGGGTCCTGCTGCCCCCAGGCTGGGTGGGACGGACAGGACTGCTTTTCCCACCCAGCACCCACACCTTGCTTGGTGGGAATAGTTTCCAGTTCTGGAGGCACTACCTGGCCCCATTCAGATTCCACCGCCTGACGTACTCAGCCTGGTCACACAGGTTTTCTATCACCCTGGCTACAGTGAGTGGCTCAGGGATGGACACGTGACCAGTCAGGGCAGTGAGAGTCAGCCTCAGGGCTTCCGTTCAAACCACTTTTAGGCCATTTCCCAAGCTGAATGGCCTAAAAGTCTGGGGCTGTGGTGACCCTGCCACCATGAGAAAAAAGCTGGCCTGAGAATGAAGCCAATTCAGAGGATGCAGGACTGAGAGATGGAAAATGAGAGCTTCCTGTTGTCATTGTGTGACTGCTGGATCCCACCATACCTGAAGCCAGCACTAACCTTGGACCTTGCAGTTACTTTAGTGACTGCATTCCTCATATCTTATTTTATTTGCCTTGTTCATTTTGAGAGTCATTTCCGTTCACAGCTCAAGGAGTCCTGGCTGTCAGCCCCAAGTCTGACATTAGCACTCTCTTTCTCTGTGCTTTTGGGTCCTAAGAACCAGATCACAGACTCTGAGGCTGACCAATACAATAAGAGATGCTGGATTATAGTTCTGTCCACCTTTGTTTTTCAAAAGCAAATAATCCCAGTGACTTTAATGGTCATATATATTCTTACCTAAAAAGGAAAAACATTTACAAATATCAAAGTCCCAGTTTTGAGACGAATTCCAGCTCCTTCTCCCCTGTGCCATGTAATCTCAGGCAACTTAACCTGTGCCTCTGTTTCCTTGCGTTTAAAACAGGAACAATCCTAGCATCCACCTTACAGGGTTGCTGTCACGCGTAAGTGGATTACCTGGATATAAGTGCTTAGACCAAAGCCTGAAGAATCAGCACTGGATCAGCACAGCTATCGCTATAATAGCTATTATTATAGGCGGGGCCCTGAAATCCAGACAGGCAGGGATTTGATGAGGTTGGCAGAGGAACAGTGATGAGGCTGGGCTAGAGCTCACACCGTCTGCTTTCTGGAATTTCCACCAAACATCCCAGGCGGTGGGAACATCTTGGTCCTAAGACGGCGCCGCCAACGCCCTTTCGGGAGGAATTCTGAACAAAGCCGAGTCCGTGCCCGTGTGTGTTCCCGGCTCAGAGGGAAGTCAGACCTGATGCGCACCTGAGCGGTGATTTAGCTGCATTTCAAAACACGTCCGAGTTGGTCTCCATAACGTCTGGGCTCACCCGAGGACGCTGCTGCTGTGATTCCTGGCCTCTCTACCTCTCCCTGCCCCAGACACGGCACTTTTGCTGCCAGAACATGTCATTTCAAAGGTTAACCCAAGGGCAATGCTGGCCAAGGGCCCACGTGGCCCTCGAGGAAGGATGGGGGAGGCTGCTTCCCTTAGCGCTGCGGCCAAGCTGGCCCAGCTGATCTCAGTGGATGACGCCGCCCGGGCCGAGATGGCTGGGCTCCTCCCTGACAACCTCCAGACCCAAAGACCGCTCAGGCCAGACAGAAGTCGAGGTGGCAACCCCATGCATTGGTGGTGACACATACACAGTCCAGGTACCCGATTCCCCGGCACAGTGCCCACCACGGATGGTCTGTTTTCACAGGTGCTAACAGCTCCTGGCCTCTCCTTCCCCAGTAGAGGGGTGTGCAATCCTCCCCGGGTGGCATCACCACCGTTTCGCTCGGCACCGAGGTCCGCCTGCCTGAATCGTGTGCCGCCCCGGGGAGTGGCACGGGGCTGCCCGCTGAGCTGCCTGCCCATCCGGGTGCCAGTGGAGCCTGGAGGCCTCCCTGGGACTTTGGGGTGCTGGGGAGGGGTGGGTAATGCACTTACAGCGAGCCGGCCTCCACGTTGGGGCCCCTAACGTAGAACGGGACCCTGATGTCGAACTCGTAGGGCATGGACTTCCCTTTCACCAGGCCGAACTGGCCGATGTGGTAGCCGTGGTCGGCGGTGTACACGACATACGTGTTGTCCAGCTCACCTGTCTCCACCAGCATGTTGTAAATCTGAAACGCAGGCGGGGTGGTGAGGACACGCGGAGGGAAGGCGGGCAGTGCGCCCGGCCCACTGTCCCAAAACATGATGCTGTGCTGGGGGCTCAGGCCCCTGTCCCTCCGGCTTTGGGTCTTCGCTCAACTGTCACCTCTCGGCGGGGCCCCTGGGGCTGACCCATGCATCACTGTAGCCTCCCCACCTCCTGTCCCCCTTTACTTGTCTTCCCAGCACTTCTCACCTCCCTCTCTTCTACTTATTCGTAGACTGTGTCCCTGCATCAGAATGTACGCCCCATCAGGGCAGGGACTGCTGTCATTTTATTCCCTGCTGTGTCCCATGTGTGCTGGCACTTGACAAATGCTGTTGGGTGAATGAGTGAATGAGTGAATGGCCTGGGGCAGGAGTCTGTGATCTACAACAGCGCTGCGCGACAGAACTTTCTGCAACGCTGGCAGTGTTGACACCTACGGCACCAGCCACACTTGGTTACTCAGCACTTCAAACGCGGCCAGTGCACCTGAGAAACTAAATTTGAAATGTCATTGTATTTTACTGAATTTAAATAGTCATGGATAAAATTTAAGAAATATATCCATGCAATGGAGTATTATTTAGCAATAATAGTAATAAAAAATGAAGCGCTGAACATGCCCCCACCCGGATGAACCTTGAAATCATCACACTGAGTGACCACATATTGTAGGACTCGTCTTACATGAAATGTCCAGGATCCACAGAGACACAGAGTAGATGAGCAGGTGGCTAAGGCGAAGGGGTGAGGTGGGGGGAGGTTGGGGTAATGGCTAAGGGCTGCGGGGTTTCTCTCTGGGGTGATGGAACTTCTAAAATCGACCGTGATCGTACAACCCTGCAGACATATGAAAACCACTGAAACATACACTTGAATTGGGTGAGCTAGGGGGTATGTGGATCATAGCCCCATAAAGCTGCTAAAAAAACGTCCGCAGCTGCGGGCGGCTCCTACAGTGAACAGAGCAGAGCTGGAATACAAGCTCCCCGAGGGCAGGGGTTTCGTCTGGATTGCTCAGAGCTGTTTCCCTGGCCCGGAAGGGCGCCTCTTCCTTCTGCCTCTGTTTCCATTCCTCTCCAGATGATGATGCTCGGAGGGGTGTGGGGGGAGGGGCAGGGAGGCTGCCGGCCTGGCGTGGCTGGGATGCTTGGGGGTAGGAGGGCGGCCTACCGTCTCCATGGAGTCATCCACGGACAGGAGGGTCTGCAGGCGCTTCCGCTGCAGCATGTTGGTGAACTGCATGTGGATGGGCTTCATGGGCCCCGTGTAGCGCATGATCCAGTGCTTGTCGGGGTTGGGTGCATAGTTGTAGCTCGGGGTGCTGGCGGTCAGACAGGCACAGAGGTCAGGTCAGGCCAGGGGTGGGGGGTGCCTGGGCCCTGCCCCCAGGTCCCCCCACGCCTCAGGGGAGCAGCCTTCCCCGCGCTGGGGCTGCAGCTCAGGGTGAAGCCGCCCCCACCTGGACGCCAGAACGTCGGGGGCTCTGCCCCACGTCAGGTCAGCATCTCTCCACATGCGGGGTGTGCACGTGGGAAGACTGGGGGGCACAGCCGTAGGTAACCTGGAGCCCCAAAGGGAGAACGTCCCTCCCATTTAAGCCCGGTCAGCACGCCCGTCACGTGAAGGCTAAAGTCTCAGTCTGTGCCGGGCTCTCCTCAGCACCTCTCTAGAATCTGCTCGCCTCCCTTTTGAAAGAAGGAGAGGGCCTCCTGTGGGCACAGCACCCAACTCTAATTTACTAGCACTGCATTTACTCTTCAGTTACCTTGGGTAGATGGCAAATGACAGTTATCGTGGTTAATTAAGGCGTGACTACCGAATTTCCTTTTGCAATAGATTTTGGTTAAAAAAGAGGAAACTGGTTAAAAATTAGGTTCATAATAGGCAAAACTGTAAGGATGGTGCCTGAATGTGTCCATTTGGGACACGCCACGTTCTCTGACTTAGCTGCCACAGCTATTCTTCCCGCGTGGTTTAATTTCCCGTTTACAAAAGAGGAAACGGGGTCAGAGGAGTTCCGAGACCTGCCCATGGTCTCACTGAGTGGACGGTGGAGCCACTGGCCTCTGTGACTTGTGCTGTGGGGTCAGCTGTGATGCCTAATGATGAACAAGTACATGGTCATCTTTGACCAGCCCCGAATGGGCACTGGCCACGCGCTGGCCACACCCAGAAGGGTTTGCCTACATCGTCTCATTTAATACTCAGAACAGTCCTAGGAGCTGGTGCTCTCCTTCTCCTTGTGTGAGACATGCGGACACGGAGGCTCAGTGAGGGGACAGACTTGCCAAAGGCAGAGCTGGGGTTTGAGCTCCAGGAGTGGGAAACCCCACAAGGCTGGGTGTCCCTCGCACTGGGTCTGGTGATCCTTGAGGGTCAGGCTCCCCTCAGGTCTTACCCACGCCCTCCCCAGGCAAAGCTGCAAAGAGAGGAAGTTTCCACTGCTTGAAGACAAAAAGCTTTTCGAGACGGCGCTTCAGCGGGCAAGGGCTGCGGGGCGTGGGGGAGGGTAGGAGGGCCCCAGACTCCCTTCCTTCGTCAGGACCTCAGCCCCTCCCTCCCCGGGGTAGAAGGAAGGACACTGCGGCTTGCGGTGCAGCCTGACAGTTGTGGAGACTGTTGCTATGTAGAGCGGGGGTGAGTCATAAGATTCCTCCTGGACTTCGCTTGAGTTTCTGGCTGGTCTCCTGCCGCCCTTTGATTATGAGAAACGCCGCTCTCTCCTGTGGGCCGGCTTAGGGCCTGACCCTCGTGTAGAACATCCCAGGAGCAGGGCCATCCCCCTTCGCCGCCCTCCCCCACCGAGGAGCTGGAGGGGTGCTGTTGGGCCAGGGGCTGCACAAAGAGATGCCCTTGGGGCTGTTGGGGGTTTTGGGAAAATTGTTCCCGTGGCCCCAGGGGCCCAATTCAGGATGTAATTTGGAGCAATCGTCCCTGAATCTCTTAGATTCTCTCGGGCTAGTGTCTGCCCTTGAGAACAGTGAGGGGTGAGTCTGTCAAGAGTCTGATTTCAGAGGCCGTTTCTCTGGAGACGTCTTTCGAGCAGGATCTGGAGGCCAGCAGGCTGCGGAGCGTGGGGTCCCGCTTGGGGCCGAGGCCGGCTTTCTGGTCCCCTGCTTGAGGCCAGGCTCCCCCTGCTACCCCGGGATGGTGTCACATTTTCACATGAACCCAGATGCCTGCAGAACAGAGTCGAAACCCTCACCTCCACAAGAATCCGAGGAATGTCTGCTCGTTCACAACCGGCCTGAAGCATAACATCCCCTCTTGGGCTGGGGGCCCTTCCGGCCCCTCCCACCGTGTGTCTGGAGGCCGAGGGGCTGGAGCCCTGGCCCCCAGCCCCCCCCCCCCCCACGCCCCGAGGATGTGAGCTCAGGCCTGGCTCCCAGGCGTGATAAACGGAGAGGTCCGCGAACCCATTCAGATGCCACGCTTCAGAGGAAGCTCTGGGGGCTGTGGGTGCGTGTGCCTATGTGTCTTTTGTCTGTGTGTGTCTCTGTGTATGTTTGTGTGTCTGTGTCTGTTTCTGTGTGTGCGTGTCTGTATGCTTGTGTATCTTCATGTTTGTGTGTATCTGTGTTTGCATCTGTGTTTATCTTTATGTGCGTTTGTGTGTATATGTGCTTGTATCTTTGTATCTGCGTGTGTTTCTGTGTATGTCTGCATATCTGTGTGTATGTGTATCTGTGTGTCCGTATATGAGCTTGTATGTATATGCCTGTGTTTGTATGTGCATTTGTGTCTATATATGTCTATGTATTTATTTGTATCTTTGTGTGTGTTTGTGTCTGAGTTCTGTGTGTCTGTGTGCATTTGTGTATCTGTGTATATATCTGTATGTATCTATTTGTATCTTTGCGTATTTGTGTCTGTATCTGTGTGTGTATGTGTTTGTGTGTGTCTGCGTGCATCTGTTTGCATCTCTGTGCGTGTACGGAGCTGGCTGGGGGGTGGATGGGGCCCTGGGCTGGTGCAGTGGGACCACATCGCAACGAGCAGCATTTTTCAGAACCCACAAGCCCAGCCCGAGAACATGGCACAAGGCTTGATGGGGTGAGTCTCTGACAGGAGTCTCGTGATAGAAAGATCTGGAACTCTGTCCCCTCCTCAGCTCTCCTGACTGTCATAATTAAACATCCCAGCTGCAGAACTTTCTGGTTTTGGGTTTTGTTTTGAAAATGATTATACCCCAGAGATAAGAGAGCCTTTCACACATAGCCCTAATAAGGCACAGGGGGTGCTCTGGGTAAGTAATGGCAGCTCATGTTCAATTTCTATAATTTTCATTTCAAAGGGAAAATAAATGAGCAGGCAATGTCAAACCATCTCATCATGAAACTCCAGGGCTGCTGCGGGGCAGGGTGCCGGCACCCCTTTTAGAGGAGACACTGAAGAAGCAAAGTGTACCTTCCCCCACTCCGCGGCTCCTCCCTTAGGGGGACTGAGTTGGCTACACGCCCCCTCCCTCAAAGGTGGGCTGTGGGTGAGGGTGGGAGGCTGGCATCTCAGGCAGGAGGAGAGGGCTGGGGTGGGGGCAGCCACGGCAGATGTGCAGAGAGGCAGTGCTGCCGTCTGCGGAGAGGGGTGCTGCAGTCCCTGGAATGCAGTTCTCCACCATCTGTCAAATCCTGCTCCCCAAAGACCAGGGGATCAGCAGGTTAACACACTGCCTCATCCTCTCGGAGCCACTCTGGGCTCTGTCAGAAAGTAATCACGGCAAGGGGGTTGAGGAGGGCAGTGCATTCTGATGGCAATGAAAATTAAACACCCGGAATATTCAGGCGGACTCCAAATCACCCAGTCCTTGTTGCCCCAATGTCACAGCAAGGGCTGCTGAGTACTGCTGCTAAGCAGGAGGTGGTCTGAGGCAGAGAAAAGCAGAAGAACTTTCCAGAAGGATTTACTAGCCAGCTGGAGGGAGGAGGACTGGAGGGGTGGGCAGAGAGATGGGAGGCAGGAATGGGCACCGGATTTGAATTCGAGCTCTGCCATTTACCAGCTGGGTGACCTTAGGGGAGTTACCTCACCTCTCTGTGCCTCGGTCTTCCCGTTGGTAAAATGGGAATACCAAGTGTG
Organism: Aethalodelphis obliquidens; assembly: GCF_003676395.1. Taxonomy (NCBI): domain Eukaryota; kingdom Metazoa; phylum Chordata; class Mammalia; order Artiodactyla; family Delphinidae; genus Aethalodelphis; species Aethalodelphis obliquidens. The sequence continues at coordinate 121,331 of NW_020837986.1, read as the reverse complement.
ACAAGCAGTCTCCAAGAGAGCCCTCAATAGCCCCCACTTCCTGGTAATCACACACTTGTACCCCCTCCCATACTGCAGGAGCACTGGTCTGGGCAACCAATAGAATGTGGGAGAGATGGTGTGTCACTTTGAGATTAGGTTATAAAAGACAGCATCAGCCTGACGGTGAGATCTGCTGGTTGAGGGGCGGCCGTGTGAGTGAGCCCCAGGCAAGCCTCAGATGGCGGCAGCCCCAGCTGACACCTTTTTCGCAACCTCGGGAGACCCTGAGCTAGAACCTTCCAGATAGGCCACTCCCAGATTCCTGACTCACAGACACTGCGCGGTGATATGCGTTGGTGTTTTAAGTTGCTCAATTTCGGGGTAACTTGTTATGCAGCAATAGATAACTGATACACCAAGGGTCACTGGGAATATTCAGGGATTCCTTGCAACGTACAGGGCTTAGCACAGAGCCTGCCATGGAGTCAACAGCTTATAAAGGCTGTGAATATATCAGTAGTCTGATGAAGCTATGGACCCTTTCTCAAAAGTGTTTTAAAATGTGCAAAATAAAATACACAGATTGCAAAGGAAAACTATTATACGGGTATACACCTGAAATGCTGTTCTACCCACAGACCTCTCGGTGGGAGGATGTGGGTCCCAAGTCAAAAACTCTTGTTGCCTGCTTTGCGTTGTTATTACTGGATCTGTATCCCAGTTTCCTCAGAGATCAGCTGTGTGTCCCTGGCTTCTTTAAACCGAGAGGATTAGAGACAAGAGGCAGCCTCGTCTCTGTCATTACATCACTGTGACCGAGCCGGACCCTCCCACCTTCGTGCCACGCAGCAGCTCTGGAGGCAGCGCCCCGAAGCTTACATGTGCTGAGACGCGTTGGGGAAGAGGCTTGAGTACTGGGGGGCCGAGTCCTCGGGGCCGTGAGGGGCTGCGTGGCTGATGACCATGAGAACGGGCCTGTGCGGGTACATCTTCTTGGATGTACGGAAGAAGCTCACGCTGTCGTTGGTGATCAGGTCTGTCAGGTAGTCCTGGGGGGTGGGGAGAGACAGGAGAAGGTGTGAGGAGCTGGGCATCCGTGCTGAGTGCCTGCCATGTGCCAGGCGCCGTGCCGGGCATCGGGGACACAGCAGTGACCAAAATAGACAATCCCTCGCAGAGCCGACGGTCTAGGGGCAAACAGACAATAAATAAGCAAGTAAAACAGGGAATGTCAAATGATGTTATGCACAACAGAAAAAAAAGCAGAGAAGGGGTTAGGGAGGACGGGAGAGGAATTACAATTTGTCACTCATTCATGATAGATCTTAAAATAATAATAGCTAACACTATTGAGTTCTTATGGCGCTCCAGGAATTGTTCTGTGTTTACATGTATTAGCTTGTTTAATTCTTATATAGCTCTAGAATGTAGGTGTGATGATAAACCCTGTTTTCCAGAACAGGAAATGAAGACCCGGAGAAGTTAAGTGAATTGCCTAATGTCACACAGCTGATAAATGTTGCAGCCAGGCCTCCTGAGTGCTGGTCCCTAAGCCTGACGTCTTTTCAAGGCTCCAGGGATACCATCATGCAGGGTGGATACATCCCTGCAGTCCTGGAGGGTCTGTACTGGGGGCGGGAGCAGACAAACGTATAAACGAAGAGCCAAGGTAGTGACGACGTGTGACAGAAGAAGGAAATTAGACAAAATGTGACAAAGAGTAACTGGGAGCTGGAGTGGGAGGAATACTTTAGCTGGGGCAATCAGCGAGGGCCTCTCTGAGGAGGTGACATTTGAGCTGAGACCTGAGTGATGAGGAACTGGGCATGGGAAGATCTATTGTTATATCATTGGAGTTCACTTTCAGCTGCTTGCTGGAATCCTCAGGGGAGCTTTACTGATGGCTGGGCTCTCCTCCAGAGATTCTGGTTTAATTGGTCTGTGGTTCAGTCTGGGTACTGGACTTTTTAAAAGATCACCAGGAGATTCCAATGTGCAGCCAGGAGTGAGAATCACTGATCTAGAGGAAGTGTTCCAGGCAGAGGGAACAGAAAATGCAAGGCCTCTGAGGCAGGAATGAACTTGCCTTGTGTTTGAGGAATAGAAAGAGGGTGAACAATCATCAGGTACAATGCCGTGACAATCAAAGGAGCAGCACAAACACGGGCATGTAGTAGTGTCTCCAGAAAAGTGAGACCCGCTTAGATACTGGGCAGGAGGAGAGAAGAGTGGGAGGAAAAGTGATGGACAGGAAACAAGGGCTTTAAAAGCTCAGCTAAGAAGCTGAGATTTGCCTAAACTCTTCCTGAATTTGGTAAATCTTTAGCTGCTGATTTCTTTTGAAGGTAATGAGTTCTTAAAAATTTACCTTCTGCTTCTCCAGAAGCAGCTCTGTCCAAAATGATAACTTTCAAAAAGAGATATTATTTTAGAGTAAAGAGAAAGGTGAAGAAGTGGCTACAGCTTCCACCCTGAAGTGAACTGTACCAAATACATACATACTCCAGGTGTACCTGTGCCTCTAGAGGTACATGCCTCCAGGGACATTTGTGCTCTATGCCTGTGTGCACAAGGACAGTCACCGCATCACAGTGACCAGTAATGGGAAGATGATTAATGAACTTGCACTGCTTTCATACTGTGCAGCGCTGTGCAGACATTAAAAAGGCAGTAGGTCTGTAGTTACTGAGGTAGAAAGTTGTCCAAGATACACTGTTAAGGGAAAGAGCAAGCTACAGAGTCAAACTCTGGAAGATTCTATTTTTTTTTTTTTTTTTTGTGGGAGAGAGTAGGAGGCAGGGTAGAGAGGAGAAACCAAACCCCTACCTTCACATGCTTTTGAGCACCAAGGGAAAATCCAGGACAGATACCAAAGTGCTAACTGGGGACCAGGATAAGGGGAGAGAGGGGAGAAAGTCACTTGCTACTTTATATACTTTTCTTTGAATACTTTTCATGAATAATTTTGGGGAGTAAAAAAAGGCTTTATAAGGGGGTCCTGTAGAACCTATTACCTAAAAATAATATTCTATGTGACATAAATCAAAGAGCTGCTGCTATAGCTGTGGAACATGATCTAAAGGTGTTAGAAATATCTTGTAACTAGGAGTGGATCTAAAAATGGAGCAAAACTCTCTTAGGTGAAAAGGAGGGGTTGGGACCCTGGGTGGGGAGGGGCGGGAAGAGAGCTGCTGTTCTTCATAATAAACCCATTTTCACTATTCGCTTTTAGAACCATATATGTGCTTGACTGGCTGTGATTAAACATGTTTTTTTTTAAAGCCACCAATACTATCCGTCACCAGGACAATGCAACGATGGAGCAGTGAAAAAGAATAAACTAGAGGTACACGCATCAACATGGACATATCTCACAGACCTGATATGTAGAGAGCTATGTACGATATGATACTATTGATATAAAGTCTAAAAACACAAAACAATATTTTATATTGTTTGAGATGTCTGCATATGGAATAAAAGAATTAAATGCATGTGTGGGAATAAGCGGCCACCACAGGACCTCCCTGGGAGGGGGCAGGGGACAGGAATAGAGCTGGAAGGGTGATGGAGGGGCTCCAACAGTCTCTGTGACATTGTACATTAGGAAGCGTGTGGGGTGATTACTGTGTCTGCCCCTCAAGGATGGTGTGAGAGGGCTTCAAGTGCCGAGAGATTAAAGCTCGTGACACGGTGCCCTGCACGCAGCCAGCTCTCGGCAGGAGTCAGTGAACATTACGCCGTCTCGGGGGCGGGGCAGATTTTCTGCAAGTCCATGAGTCTCCTATCTTTCCTGGTCCTCCTCAGAGCCACTCCTACGCTAAGCCTTTGCTGGTCCCCTCTGTCTGCATTAGGGCGTCTACAATGACATCTGACACTGGTGCCTGCAGCCCCATCCACCCATGTGGACTGGAGGGGACCACACCATCCTGACTCTGGGGGTGGGCATGAGCCTGGGTTGGGCCAGTGAGAAGCAGCCCTTGGTCCCAGTACGTGAGCTGAGTCCTGGCTCAGAGGGAGGGCCGAGGGGGCCGGGGCCTGGGCCAGGGCGGTGGTGGCACTGTCCAGTGACGGCTGGGAGCGGACCCCACCAGATAGGTCATGTCCACTGACTGGATGTGTGGGGTGCATGGAAGGGGGCAGTCAGGCCCCACCCCCGTCCCTGCTTTCTGGTTTAGGTGAAGGGTGCAGAGACGGGGGTCCAGGAGAATGTTGGGGCGAGGGTGGAAATGCAGAGTTCAGCCTTGAACAGGTTGAGTCTGGGGTGCCTGGGATCAGTCAGAAATTCAGAGTTATTCACAGAAAGGGGGAGACAGGTGGGAGGATGATGAAGGTCAAAAGGTGAACTTTCTAGAAGCTGGAGACTGGCCGATAGACCATGAGGAAGTCACCCCCTGCCTCCCTTTGGCTCTGGGCCAGGCGCACTCCACCTCCCAGGTGAGGCGGGCACACCTGGGTATTCGGGAGCTAGATCTCCCCTCCCCACCTCCGTACTCCTGGCCACACCTGTGCAGGGCGGCGGTGATGCCAGGGTCCTGGGGACTTTGCTTCTGCTCAGAGTTTCGCAACCACAGCTGGCAGCCAGGGACAAGGACAGCGTGCCGGACACCCAGGAGGGCGTATCCCCACCTCGCCCACCATCCCGACCTTCTTCGACAATTTGCTCAGGTAGCCAAGAGGAACCGCAGTGCACCCGAGGAGACTGCTAGCCTGCGGCTCTGGGCTGTCTTCCTCAGGCAGTCATTTACCAGTAGGATTTCTCGGGAAGGAAGAGGGGGGCGCTGCTGGGGACTGGGGACCCCAGTGACAGGGGGGCTTGCGAGTCTCCCTGCCTCTTTCCCAGGCTTGGCCTTTGCCACTGTTTCTGTTGCGGAAGCTATGATATCTGAGCTCACTTAGATGTTGGGTGCCTATTCCTGGGGTGCTGGGCTCCCTGTTAAGGGTGTGTGTGTGGCCGCGGGTCCCTGTCCCCAGGGTACAGTCCCGTGTAGGGCGCGGAAAAGCTGTGCTGTTAAGAGAGGGGAGAAGGAAGCAGGGGGGTTGGGGAGGGGTGGAGGCGGGGGGGCAGAGACTGTAAGGACAAGAGGGGGCGTGGCTGACAGGAAGCCCCTCTTTCTGTCTGGGTCCGGGTGTGGGGAGAAACGTGTCTTCCGTGGGTGCTGGTGGGAGTTGCTCACACTTTGCCCCGTGGAAGCCCGAGTTTCTGCCTCTTGTTTGAACTTGGGTGCGATAAGCCAGTTCACCCCATATGTCACAGGACATCTACCCAGATCAGAGTCCCCTGGCTCCCAGGACTCAATTTTCTGCTTGGGAAGCCCCACCCGAGCGCCACTGGGTGGCTTTAGGGCTGTGCCGGGAAACCTGTAGTTTACTCTCAGACAGCTGGTGGAAGGCTGGGTGGGGGTGGGGGGGCGCAAGGAGGGGAGGTTGTCTCGGCCTCAGGTGGCAGCTCCCAAGCCCACCTCTTCGTATTTTCTTCACTTGGCAAGTCAACCTTGCGTGACAGAGGGTCTCCTTTCCTGAGCCCTTGGCTTCCCTGGGTAGCAGGTTTGTCCAACTTTCATTCCCGATCATGATGCTGATCCCTCACCTTCGGAAGCTTCTACAGCAGTTTGTGTTTAAAAGAGATTCACGTCTCTAAGGAGCAATCATTTTACAAAGGGTGAGGGCTCTGGAGTCAGAAACACTGGGTTCAAGTTCCAGCTTTATCACCTGCTAGCTGTGAGCAAACAATGCCTTTCTGCACCTCAGTTTCTGCATCTCGAAAATGGGCCCAATAACAGTCCCTTGTTCAGATGGCGACAAGAGCACTTGACATGGACTTGCTAAGTGAATAAAGCACTTAACGTGGAGGCTGGTACGGAGGGAACCCACGATGGACACTGGCTCTTACTGTTATCAGGTATTTGCTCGACTGACCTTCATAGCAACATTGCGAAGTGGACACCATGCCCATTTTACAGATAGGGAGACCGAGGCCACAAAACTAATAAGCAATTTATTCAGAGCTAGAGCTCAGGCCTTTGTGTTTTTTCTCTGGTTTCTCTCTTTTTTTCCCCCCCACAAACAAAAAGATTAATGGGAGGAGTAGATGGTGGTTTACAGCAGGTCTCAACAAACCTTTTCTGTAAAAGGCCAGATGATAGATATTTGAGACTTTGCAGGCCAGAAGTCTTAGTTACAATCACTCATTACTGCCATTAAAGCTCAAAAGCAGCAACTGCATAAATGAATGGGCGCGTCTGGCTGCAGTAAAACTTTATCCACGCACACTAAAATTTGAATTTCATGTAATTTTCACATGTCATGAAAATCGCTGTTCTTTTGATTTTTTTCAGCTGCGTAGAAATGTAAAAACCATTCTAAGCTCAAGAGTTGTAGCAAAACAGTTGGCAGGCTGGCCCATGGGCTGTAGTTTAGAGAATGGATTTTGAAGCCAGATGGCCTGGGTTCGAATCCTGAACGAACCCCTTACTAGCTGTGTGGCCTGGTTACTTAGCCTCTCTGGGCCTCAGTTTCCTCCTCTGGTGATTGGAAATAGTAACAGCAGACACCTCATAGGCTCTGGTGAGAAATGCATGGGTTAATTCATGTACAACGATTCCAGCGGTATCTGGTGCGTGATACCCTCTAAAAGAGTGTTAGCCATCAGTCCTCAGGAATCACAACGCCTGCATTTTTCTTGTGAAAATTGAAACAGTACAAACAAAGCTGAAGTTCCCTTTGATTTCCTCTCATCCCCACTCCCAATCTTGGCCTCTTTTGTCCTCTACTGAGAAAGAAGTGTCTCTCCAGATGTGTTATTACATATGCTAGAGTATATCGCTTTATGCATCTTTTTACATCAATCCTATCACACCGTGTACATTCATTCATTCATCCAACACACAGCAGTGAACGAGATTAACGCACATTCCCGTCTTCATGAGCCTTGTATTCGAATGAGAGCACGATGAACGCATGAATCCATGATATATATATAGGTCTGGCGCATCAGTGGTGATGGGGGGGTCGGGGGGGGGTTACCCTGCATACAGGGTGGTCTAGGAGGGTAACATCTGACCAGGGACCTGAAGGAGTCCTGAAACTTGCTTTTCCCACTCAGCCTTATGTCCTAAGCTTTTCTGATGGCTTTAGGCACAGATCCCCCTTGTCTTTTTCCAGACTTCTCCACGGTCATTCAGTCGCTTCCCGCATTACTGGGCTTTCTTGGTTGATTTCTTTCCATGACAAAGTGGCAGCCAACAGCTTGGCTATACCCGCTCTGCACACAAGGAAGGCTTCTCCAGAACAGACAGAGAGAGAAGTGCACATGCTGGGCTGAGGGGGGGTGCACTCAGGTTCCTGGGGACCGCCGTTTCTGCAGAGCGCTCCCCCGCCCCGACTCACCTGGACCCTCCTCCATCTCCCGACCTGGTCACGCCTATCTCCCTTCCGCTGCCTTCTCCAGCCCTCTTCGACCATCAGTGCTGGCTCTACATCATTCTTTTCTCATCATCACTGCCTCTCTTTCCACTCTGCCATGAGGACCCCTTTGGTGGCATCTGCCCACCTTTGGGATTAGCGATGTGGGACAGAGTCCTCAGAGGGCCTTTTGAGGGGCTCTTGGGAAGGGCTGCCACTTCCTCCTTACTTGGGCTTCCCGCCGAGGCCCCCCAGGTCAGTGTCAGCATGATGTTCTGACCTGACGGAGGCACTGGGCCTCCCAGAGTGTGGGGCTCCCGCCCCGCAGCTCTGCCTCAGCTGGAAACTCCAAGCTCACTCCTGTTCCCTCCCGGTGCTCTGGCTTCCGCTGCCCGCCGCTACCCTTGGGAGTTGAACTCTGGACCTGAGCCAGCTCTGACCCCACAGGGCCTCCCCTCCCTCCGTTTCCAGGCCTCTGGTAACTGGGGCTCCAGGAATTCTCCCACCTTTGGCACACGGGCTCCTCTCATTCACAGACCGAGATGTATGGATGGTAGGAAATGGGGTGACAAAGCGGCCACCGCATGTCCCATCCTCAGCGCCAAGGGGATGGAGTATCCCTGGATGACTTCATTATCGGGCTGTGCTGAGGCCAGGCGTGGACATGGTGAGGAATTTTAAAAAGGAGGGAGTGGATTTTTCTGGGTGTTTGGAGAATCTGCCTGCACTGAGGCTGGGAGGAGAGAAAAGGTATGTTCTGCACTGAGAGACTGTGCTTTGTACTGCCAAGGAGTCCAGCAGAGTTGCTAAATCCCCCCCAACCAGGACTCTGGAATCAATTCATTCGGGAGTTCCTGAAGGCAGGCCTACTATGTGCAGAGGGAGACAGAGGGTCAGGGAGAGGGCACTGCCCAGGTGATGTCACGTGTGGTGCCTGCCACCTGGGGCCCGGACTGATCAGACTTACACTCAGGAAGGGGACACGTGGGCGGTGATTACCTGTCAAAGGTGGGAGGGCTCCCCAGATGTGCTGGTGTTCCCAGAAGGGGAGTGGGATTGGGTGTGTTTTGGCTGTTGAGCATGTAGTCAGCCTCCTTCCAGTGGAAACTCTCCATTTTTATTTGGGGCTCTATTCTCAGCTGATGTTCCAGGGTTGAGCTCAGTGGTAGGGCTCCCGCTACACCCTCCTCTGGGTCAGGAGTGCAGCGTGTGATTTACAGCCCATCAGAACACTGCGTTCCCCTGGCCACACTGGTTGGTTCAGGGACAGACATGTGACTGATCCAGAGCCCATGAAACTAGCTAGGAATCCTGGGAAGGAGACACCCATGCTTGCAGCTGGGCAGGAAGCTGAGAGGATGCAAGGATGGCCATATTGGTACCAGGAGAAGAGAGACAGACATACAGTCTGTGGATGAGGTCGAAGAGAAGAAAACAGAATATAAAGGAGTGAGAAACCACTGCCTAATCCAGCCATGTGTGATGCCATTACTGCTGGATCAGTTATTAAAAAGGCTAATATGTTTCCTCTTCAATTAAGCCATTTTGATTTGAGTTTTTGTTCATTTCTGCTCACAAACAACTGAAAGAGGCCAGTCTGATTCAAAAAAGGATAACTCGGGCTTCCCTGGTGGCGCAGTGGTTGAGAGTCCGCCTGCCGATGCAGGGGACGCGGGTTCGTGCCCCGGTCCGGGAAGATCCCACATGCCGCGGAGCGGCTGGGCCCGTGAGCCATGGCCGCTGAGCCTGCGCGTCCAGAGCCTGTGCTCCGCAACGGGAGAGGCCGCAACAGTGAGAGGCCCGCATACCAAAAAAAAAAAAAAAAAAAAAAGGATAACTCCTATAGTTTAGAGTAATCCAGAAACGCTTCATTGAAGAGAAGACAGACAAAACTTGGATAAACTCAGGACAGGGAAGCACTAGTGAAGGTTTTGAGATGGTTGTAACAACTGACAAGGCTGGTCTGGTTGAAATGGCTCATACTGGGGATGACAAAATAGGAGATTGGGCTGATGTGCGTGTGTGCGTGCGTGTGTGTGCACTTCTACACTGTGTGTGGTGTTGACTCTAATACAGGTGCCATCACTTCACAGTTCATAACACACCTCCACCTCTAGACCACAAACTCCATGAGGACGGTACCTGGGTCTGTTTTTGTTCACCCTTGGATACCCAGCACCTGGCACATAGTAGGCTCTTAATAAATACTTGTTGAGGGAATAAATGACTAATGTAATCAACTCCCACTAGTCCACTCACTTGATATGGTTGTTGTGAAGATTAGATATATTGTATATAAAACACCCAGCATAGTGCCTGGACCGTAGTAGGTGCTCAGTAAATAGGAATGTGCATTATTAAGATGCTAGGATGTGCCCATTTTCCAGATTTGGGAATTGAGGCTCTTAGGAATGGGTAACATATCCAACAGCACACAATATGTTCAGAGTCGGGCTTTGAACCCCCAGTCCACTGCACAGCCCCTGGAGGGCAACGGGCAGCAGAACAATACAATGGGCTGCAAATCCATGGGTCAGGTCTGGGCCTCAGGTGACCTTGATTCATGCAGTATTTTAGAAATGTCTGAATTAGCTGCCAATCCTTAAAAATCAGACGTCACAGGAAAAAAATATACAAATTTGTGGCTTCTGTTGAAAAATCAGAAAACCTGGCCGTCTCGGGCCCACAATGCTACGTGGGACAGAGAGTCCTGATCCGAGAGTTTGCTGCACCGTCTTAGACAGCTGAGTCCTCCACAGGCCCCACCGCTCCACGCTGCCTCACCTGCTCCCAGCCTGCTCTCCTGTTTGCGTGACGGCCTGTCCCCTGGTGACTTCTGCCTAGGAGCCTTGTGTGGCGTTTTAGAGACAACGAGAGGAAGGCCCCAAGGAATCGTCATCAGAGAACCCTGGTTACGACAGTAAGTCAGGCCCAGGGCTAGTGGCAGTGGGAATGGGGAAGAGAAAGAGGTGGATTTGACAGACTGGAGAAATAATGTATCTGCTGCGTGGGATGCCGGAGCCGATTCTGAAGATTTAGTTGGGGCAGGAATATCTGTGAGTCTCCAGATATATATTTTTTAATGGTAAGTTTGGATGAACCGTCAGTGTTAGCCTCTCCCTCCTTACCACCATCATCATCATTATCTAAGCCGGGGGTCAGGAGACTACCACCCACTGGCCAGGTCAGGCCCCCTGCCTGTTTTTGTAAATAAAGTTTTACTGAAACACAGCCATGCTTATCGGTTTACATATCATCTATGGCTGTTTTTGCACCGCAAGGCAAGACCCGAGCAGTTGCAATAGAGACTATGGCTTGTAAACTCTAAAATATTTAGTAATTGGCCCTTTACAGAGCAAGTTTGGTGTCCTGACCTGGACTAATATGTTCTGAATATTTACTATATATGCAGTGGTCTCCTCTCATGCTCTACATGTATGAACTTATGTGATCCTCAAAAAATCTGTGGAAAAACCACAATGAAATACCACTATGCCCCCAGCCAAATGGCTATAATAAAAAAGACAATACCTGTGTTCAGGAATGTGAAGCAACTGGAACGCTTAAACATTTCTGGCTGGGAAGTGTAAACTGGTTCAACCATGTCACATATCCTATATCCCAGCAATTCTACTCCCAGGTGGATAAGCCAAAGAAATGGGTTCATATGTCCACCAAAAGCCACGTGTAAGGATGCTCACGGCAGCTTAGTTCATAACAGACCCAACCAGAGGCAACCAAAATATCCATCGGTCGTTGAATAGATGAATATCTGTCATCTGTTTATACGACGGAATACTACATAGCAATGAAAAGGACACGTGGCTGACATACACAGCCATGTGGATGAATCTCACAGACGTGATGTTGAGTGAAAAAAGCCAGATAGAGAGAGCACATATGATATGATTCCATTTCTGTGAAGTTCTTGAACAGGCAAAACCAATCCACGGTGATAAAAGTCAAAATAGAGGTGGTGGCGGTTTTGGCTGGAAAGGCGTATGAGGGAACCTGCTGGGGGTTGGAAATGCTCTACAGCTTGACCTGGGCGGCACTTACACAGATGCACAGATGTGTGAAAATTCCCTGAAAATTCACTTAGGATCTATGCTCCTTACCTTATCTCAGTTCAACAAATCAGAACTAGAAAAAGTATGTCCTAGGGAACAAACAGATTAAGGTATAATCACACAATGGAAGGCTATACAACAAGAATGAAGGACCTACACTCACACGTAACAACACGGGAATTTCAAGAGTGTTAAGCAACAAAAGCTGGATACAGAATTAGTCTACAATGCTGGAAGTCTGAGTAATGGGTGTCCTTTTGGGAGGGGTGGTTGCTGGGAGTTACATGAGGGGAACTTCGTGACCTACGTGAGCGCTGGTTACATGTGTCTGCTCAGTTTTTGAAAATTCATTGAACCGTACACTCTATATGCACACTTTCTGTAAGAAAGTTCTGCTTTGGCAAAATGTTATAAAATAGTACCCTCATATCACCTGGCACACACCACACACACACACACACACACACACACCACACACACACACACACAATGGAACATCATTCCATCCCGAGAAAGAAGGAAATCTTGCCATTTGCATCAACAGGGACATACTTTGAGGACATTATGCTAAGTGACGTAAGTCAGAGAAAGACAAATACTGTGTGATATCACTTGTATATGGAATTCAAAAGAGCTGAACTCATAAAAACAGAAAGTAGAATGGGTGTTACCAGGGGCGGGGGGTGGGAGAAGTGGGGAGATGTTGTTTAAAGGGACAAACTTACAACTAGTAAATAAGTGAGTCCTGGAGATCTAATGCACAGCACAGTGATTCTAGGCAACAGTACTGTATTATAGACATCAGACTTGCTAAGAGAGACTAGGTCTTAGTTATTCTCACCACAGAAAGGAAAAGATTATGCAACGTGATAAAGGTTTAGCTAACATGACAATGGCAATCACACTGCGCTATACACATGTATCGAATAAGCATGTTGTACGTGTTAAACTTACACAATGTTGTATGTCAAATATATCTCAACTGAAAAAACCCAACACTCTTACATTGCCATTTGCAGCAACAGAGATAAACCTAGCATTACACTTAGCGAAGTCAGTCAGAGAGAGACAGATATGTGATATCACTTATATGTGGAATCTAAAATAAAACAAATGAATCTAATACAAAACAGAAACAGACTCACAGACACAGAAAAACAAACTTATGTTTACCCAAGGGGAAAGGGATGGGGGGATGGGGGGAGAGATAAATGAGGAGCACAGGATCAACAAACACTACACATGAAACACATAAGCAACAAGGATTTACTGCATGGCACAGGGAATTATATTCAATATCTTGAAATAACCTATAATGGAAAGTAATCTGGAAAAATATAACTGAATCACTTTGCTATACCCCTGAAACTAACACAATATTGTAAATCAACTATACTTCAATTTCAAAAAATGAAAAATAAAATAATACTCTTAGAAACAGAGACTATCATTTGAGAAATGAGAAAACTGAAGCAGAGGATGTAAGTAAGCTGCTCAAGGTCACACATGTAATAAGTGTCGCCGCCTGAGCCCAGGTAGTCGGGCTCCCGTGTCGTGATCGCCAGGGCCGAGCCCCACCGCCTCTCCCAGCCAGGAAGGGGGACTCACCTTGGAGTAGTCAAAGCCGTGCTTCTCCTTCACTCCGTTCCGACACAGTGTGTAGTTATAAAAGCGGGAGTTTTTAAGGAGGCCGACCCACTCCTTCCAGCCAGGCGGTACGTAGGAGCCGTTGTATTCATTAAGGTACTTCCCAAAGAAAGCTGGAGGGGAGAAGGACCAGGAGGCCACGTGAGCACACAGAGAGCAAAAGCCATCTCTGTCCGTCAGCCGACAGCCATTTCTAAACCATGGCAGGCCCAGAGCCTGGCGACAGCACTGCCCTCTGAGCCACGGAGCCCTTTGGCAGGCAAGTGCAGCCTATGACCCCCTTCTCAAATGTTCTCACGTGCAGAAAATAAAACATAGAAGATTACAGAGAAAATCAATTATTTTGAAATACAGTTATCAAAATATTAGGAGAATTTGCCATATAGTAACGTGTCCTTAAAAAAAATGAAGATTAAACGCAAGACCTTGCAAGGAATGATCATTTCAAAGTAGTGATGAGTGAGAATATTTGATTTCGCGACACCTACAGCAACTGCAACGGAATACTGAAACACCAGCGATTTCTACGATGACAACGGTATAGATTCTGCCGATGCACCGTGGTTAGGGGCTTACATTCAGGACTGAAGCAAATGTCAAGTGTCAGTCGTAGGTCAGTGAAAACCAGAGCATCATTTTTTCCCACTCAAGTTTAGGGACCCCCTTGGATTCTATCTACTACATGGCGTCTAGAAGGGCTAACGTTTAAAAAAATGGACCGAGACCGATTGTAGGTGGGGGCATGGGGCATCTGGAGCTCTCACACGCTGCCGGTGGACGTGCAGACCGATCCAGGCGCGGTGGAAAACTGCTCAGCAGCGTCTGCTAAACTTGACCATAGTCACGCCTTCTGACCCAGCGATTTGCATCCTGGGTATTCACTCAGAAGAAATGCATTCCTAGGTTCGCCAAAAGTCACAGGCAGGACAGGCTCACAGCGGCACTACTGACAATAGCAAATAACTAGAAACAAAACAGATGTCCATCCACACAAGAATGGAGAAATACACCGCATGTTTGTATATCCGAACATGACATAGAAATAAGGACTAGTGTCCTTTCCTAACTAGTGTCCTTTCACTAACACGAACACATCACAACAACCAAACAGTGTCAAGAGAAATAAAGCAGATATAAAAGTATGATCCCATTTACATGAAGTTCAAAGACAGCCAAAAGGAATCTATGGTTTTGAGAAGAAAAGCCGTGGCTATTGCTGGACGTGGGGCGAGGGGAATGGAGGGGGTGCGGGACTTCTCGGGTGATGATGGTTTTGTTCTATTTCTTGCTGGAACACGGGTGGTTCAGTTGGTGAAACTCCACGGAGCTGGGCATTTAGAGCGGCTAAAGTGCACGTCTCTGCAGGCGTGCTTCACACCACCAGCAAAGCTTACTTAAAAAAAGAATCACCCTAATTCATCGGGACGGGGATACACCCCCGAACTTTCTGTGGGTGGTGAGGTAACACAGATCTTTGCGATACTTTTTTGTTCTTTTTTTTTCTCCTCAGTGAGCAAGTGTGATTTTTAATAATTATAACCTATAAAGCCGTTTTTTAGCAATGGAAAAATCTGTGAGAGTTTTTCTAGAGACAGAGGCGCTAGGCCAGCCCTCTCTTCCAGATGAGGGCACTGGGGCTCCGAGACACTCAGAGAACCACTGCCGAGAGAGCGGCGCTATGGAAGGGATTGGAAGAGATGCTGCAAGCAGAGGGCTCAGCACCACTCCTGGCAACAAGCGAGGGTCTAGTAGGTGCCAATTCAGAGCCCAAGATGAGAAGAGACAGACGGGGAGGCGAACATGCATAGAGGAAGGAGGAGTGGGCCAGGGTTGCTACGATGCCAGCAGAGGTGAGATGGGCCCTTCCACTTAGAACCTTCTAGAAAGCATGAAGGGCTGCTTGAGACCTGTTGGTCCAGAGAAGAGAGGCTTGGGCCAGGAGAGGCTGCCATGGAGCCGGAGCCCTCTATGGGGTTTTCCTGGACACCTGGCAGATGGCTGGCACTGCCCAGGGGTAGGAAGATCCCTCAGCCCCCAAGCAGCCGGATTCCAGAATCCCCCAGGCTCTAGGCAAACGCAAGCATTTCCATGAAGTCCTCCCCTGGCACAAAGGACCAGGAAGTGAGTGCTCATGACGGAGGAGCGGATGAACTGCTTCCTAGAAGGATGTGGGCATGAGGAGGAGGTGAAAATAGGAAGGGAAGACCCCCAGCAGCCTCGGGGGAAGGCCCAGGGTGCAGCCTCCCTTCACGTGGTAGAACAGTGCAAAAATAAACGGAAAGGAGCCCTGGGCAGCAGGGGAGCTGGGAAACCGGCTGCCCTGGCTGAGTCCTGGGTAATATCCAATATGCACAGAGTGAAACGTAACCAGGTGAGGGGTGCCCAATTCAACAGCACCTGCATGTCCCGGCTGGGGCATCAAGGATGGAGATGCCGGCTGGAGGTAAGAGGCAGCATAAAAGCATCAGGTGAGCCCAAGGCTTGAGCCTCCTTCTCTAGAATGTGGCACAGACACTTGCTCCGTCCGCCCCCGGAAAGCAGTGGCTCTCAGCCAGGGGCAGTTTTGCCCCTTAGACACTTGGCAGTGTCTGCAGACATTTTAGGTTTGTCACAACTTGGGGAAGAGGATGCATCTAGCGGGCAGAGGCCCGGGAGAATGCTAAGCATTCGACAGAGCTCAGGACAGCCTCCATTACAGAGAATCATCCGGCACAAAATGCCAATACCCTGGAGTTGAGAAAAACCCTGATTTAAGTAACTCCACCTGGCCCTCAGCACCTCCTTCCCATCAGTAAAAGAACCACACTGTGAGAGCTGAGAAGACCCCTGGAGACCAAGCACAGCCCAGGAAACAAGATCTACCAAACCTCAATAACCTTACTCCCCACTCCCGATGCTTCTTTCCATAGGTAGGGAGATCTACTCTGATAACACGCCTAGCCTCTTCCTTTCTCTCCTATTCTGCCTTGGGGAAGACTGACACAGCAGGGCCAGCAAACCTTTCCTGTAAATGCCCAGAGAGTAAATATTTTAGGCTTCAAAGGCCAGACAGCCTCTATTGCAACTATTCAACTCTGCTGTTGCGGGAAACAGTCACAGACAAATGGGTGTGGCTGTGTTTCAATAAAACTTTATTTATAAAGGCAGATGGAGGGCCGGATCTGGCTTGTGGGTTGCAGTTTGCTGACCCTTAGCATATGTGTCTGGTGAGTTTGGTGGGACAGATTGGACACACGTAACCCAATCCTTCCGTTGCCTTCCTGTGGGGAGTGATCTACCCCCAGGCACTGCTAGTTCAAGGGGGCCTGGCTCAGTGAGAAGTCTGTCTGACTCTGGAGTTTAGCATCAGGAAGCCCAAATGCCCTCAGAAGGAAGCCAGATCCTCCAACTTGGACTTCATCAGATTCCTCAAAGTACTATTTTGGCTTCCATCTGCTGACTCCTTAATTTTATTTCTCATTTGGTTCAAAACTTCAACAAGGAAGAAGGTGATCTTAATAAGCATCCCCTCAAAGCTCTCCAACACTTTCTCATGATAAATAATATTGGTGGTGGTGTAAACGTTTTCTTTTCAAACAACTGAAGTAAAAAGAGTAAAACAATCGAGAGACAAATATTAAGTAAATAATAGAATCAGTGTCCCAGGCACGTAAAGATCAATATATCCATTTAACAGCTATTTATTAAACACCTAAGGTATGCCAGGAGCTGTTCTAGTCACTGGAAACACAGCAGTAAAGAAGACCCTCAGGATCCCTGACTTCACGGGACTCACTTTCTAGGGAGGAGGACTGTGACACATAAAGATGGTGGTGATCGTGACAACACGATGAAGAAAATAAAGGATGATGATGCAACAAAGTGGCCAGAGATGGACCACGGGAGGTACCACTGGGCTGGGTAGTCAGGGTTGAGGAATGATGAGAATGAGTCAGAGGGAATATGGGAATATAAGGAAAACTTCTCCAGGCCGAAAGAACAGCAAGTGCAAAGGTCCTGAGGCAGGAACAAGCTTGGGGGCACACATCCCCTGAAATATTACATGCCAGATTTTTCATTTCGTGTGCATTTTCCTGGAAACACAGCTTCTGACACATTTTGAAGGGAAGACAGGACCACAAGTCATTTCAGAAGCACGGAACTTCACTCTCTTGGTTTGCAGAAGAGTGAACGAAAGCCCAGAGAAGGAGGCTCACTGAATCCCCCACTGGGGGAACAAGGTTCCCTCCCAGGTCTCTCCAGTCCCCAGCTCATGATCCTACTGGTTTGTTCCTGAAGATATAGGCTAAGATCTTTCTGATGAATGTGCAACTTGAAATGCTAAAGGCCTAAATTCTTGGCCCTGCTGGTGGGATAGATATTGCTTGGGGGTGGGAGGTGGGGTGACTTTTTGGAAGCCCACCCCTGCCTATTATTTTCCAATGCCACGGGTGTCAACACATCCGGAGCTGCTTCCTCTGTTAGAATCTTCTCTTTCACATCTCCCTCCTCTTTCTAACCCCCAATCCTTCAAAACTCCGGAGTTTATTATTCAGCCTCCACAAGGCCCTAGAAAACAGGGCTGCAGTCAAAGGCTTTCAGGGCCAAATTAGATTTTGCTCTCATTTGATTAGATTTCACCAAGGCAGTTTTTAAAATGGTTACTCCGGTACCAGTTGAGGTGTGAGAAGCAAATTAGCATGGCCCCCTGGGGCACTGGGACTGGGAGATACAGGCAGGAGAATGAGCTGGAATTAAAATCAAGATTAAAAATACAGCCCATGTCATGGTTGGAGACTGCAGTCGCTGAGCCTTCGCTGCTGGGATGGTATAAAGGAAGAGCAAACTGGGGGCTGCTGCGGGGGTGTAACAACTTGGCAGGCAGATTAAGAGGAATTAAATGCCAGGCCAGGAAACACCACTGACAATGTGCTGGCTGATGGCTGCCCCTAGGATGCAGGGCTGGCATCAACGGAAGGGACAGAGCACTTACTGGCTCCTGTGTACCAGGCACTGGGTAGAAATTTACACCTGGCAACAGAGACTTTTGTTTTGCCTGCCTCGTCCTGACTACGATTCTTTGGGTACCACTGCTTCCTTCTGTAAGTATGCATGGCTGCTCTTAACTCCTGACTCCAGGGCTGCATGCATAATCTCAGCCCGACCAATCAGAGCTCTACATTCCTCTGGCTCCTGCCATTGGTTCAGGGATAGGCATGTGACCCAAGCTGGGCCAATGAGAGTCAGCCCTGGGATTTTAGGGAGCTACTGGGAAGAAGTTTTTCTTTCATGGGGCTTGAAGCTGGTGGGATATAAGCTTGAAACGGCTGGCAGCCATCTTGCCACCAAGAAGGGGAGAGTCTGTTTGAAGGTGAAGCAACATGGAAGAAAGCAGCAGAGGTGAGTGATGGAGACATGGAGAGAGAGAGAGAGAGGTGGAAAGAGAGAGAAATATGCTGGTGTGAGTTCCTGTGTCCACTCTTACCTGAAGCCACCTTTAATGCTAGCATTTTCAGTTACAGTGTTTCCCAATTTTAGGGGACATTGGACAATGGGGACATTTTTAGTTGTCACAACCAGCATCAAGTGGGTGGAAGCAAGGGATGCTGGTAAGCATCCTATAATGCACAGGATGGCTCCCGAGGAAAAAGAATTATCTGGTCCAAGATGTCAGCAGTGCCAAGGGTGAAAAACCCTGAGTTAGGTAAACCAATAAATCCCACCACTCCACTTATGTTGTTGTTTTGTTTGCTTAATTCAGTTTGGGTTGAGGTCTTTCACCTGCAATTAAAAGACCCAAGGAGAAGACAGTGAGGTGCTCAGTGTAGAGCAGGGTTTTGGCAAACCAGATGTGGCCCGCCACCTGTTTTTTTTAAACAGTTTCACTGGAACACAGCCACACCCACCTGTTTACGCGCCTTCATGCCTGCTTGCCCACTGCAATGGCAGAGCTGGGCAGCTGCAACAGAGACCATGTGGCTGCAAGTCCCAAATATTTACAATCTGGCCCTTTGCAGGAAAAGTTTTCTCACCCTGGGTGCAGAGCAAAATTCCCTGCATGGGGTGAAGGGTCCCTCTGGGATCTGAAACACGGCTGTGGTGACCTGGAGTGGTGATGCCAGTGCAGCAGAAGTAGACTCTGAACTGGGCCAGGGTGGTGTGGGCTCCAGAGTGCAAAGGAGTGACACAAGGGGGATGGCCACGGCAACAGAACAGGAGCCGCCAGTTACGGGCTGTCCTCGCCCCTGCACGGTCCCGATATGCACAAATGTCAGTTTCCACACTTTGGTTAAATGACACCAGTCTCCCACGGCACGGTTCAAATTTAGCTACGGCAGCATACTAACTGTAATTGCATGGAGTACAAATTTCACTACTAGCTCCTCTGTCCACACATCACTGTGTCAATAACAGATGCCCATACGATCAGCCACATCTCCTCTTGCGAGGTCCATCAGTGACTGGTTACCGTCCACCTGTTATTCAGTTCACGTGCAGACAGCAACACAAGTAGTTGTGTTGCCTCCCTGTCTCCCAGGGATACACCTACAAGACATTTTACAAAAGTGAATTCTCAAAAGGAGACAGCTGGCCACCAGAGGCGAAAGTGCAGCAAAGAAATGAAAAGTTTGAACGCTGAAATTGAAACCTGAGTTGAATGTCAATGGAGTCATAGAGGAGGTGGAGCTGACCATGGGAATGTTGACACTCACTGTTGGGGAAACTCTAGACAAGTGGCTGAACGAACTTAGCCAAAGGTGAACTTAATCATCGATGTAAGTGAGGAAAAGTGGTTGTGATGACAAGGAGGAAGATATCCCAGGGGAAGGGATGTTAAAGGGATTCTTGGAGATATTGCACAACACTGAAAGCTGTGTGACCTTGAGTAAGTTGTTTAATCTCTCCATGCCTCAGTTTCTCCATTTATAAAATGGGGATAACAACAGTACCTACCTCCTGGGGTGGTCGTGAGAACTAATATATGCACATTGCTTAGAAATGGCACATGACAAGTGCCCACTAAGTGTTATAGTTTCATTAGCACCAACGCATCCCCCTTTTTGGCCAACTTCTTCCTCCGTTAATACCATGTCTAATGGAAGCGCTGCAGAGACAGATGTCAGAACCCAGCCTCTCCCCCTCCCCACACAGAGGGGATTCTCATCCCCCAGGTCCCGCCCTATCGCTCTCTCCTGGTCCTGCAGGCCCGGGCAGGCAGCTCTTGTCGGAAAGCTGAGCGCCTGCTTCCCCTCCTGACTGCTGCTTTCTTCGTGTGTCTGAGTTTAAGTGCTGCTGGGGAACCATTCAGAGGCTGATGGGAGAACCAGGCCCTTCTGTTATCTCTCCTAGCCCTGATTCTAACTGAAATTGCCTTGTAATGATTGCATTTGTGGTCTGTAAAAACTGTGTCTTGCGGCGACCGGAGACTGATACTAGCTGGCGGTAAACCTGGCACAGGAGGGCAGATGGGGGCATCACTTTGCATACGGGGGAGACGGAGGGTTTCGGCAGCTGGAGTAAAGCAGGCACGCCGGGTCATTCTCTGTGCTGCAAAGCGGGTCAGATCGGGCCAGGGTTGGGGGCACTATTGTTTGGCACCTCCAGGCAGTGATTCCCCTTAGTCTGGGTGGTGACTGTATCACATGGGAGGGGGTACAGGAGAGCAGCCAGGCGTGCCAAACCGTCTGCTACCTCCTAACACTCACCCCAGGCAAGTGACTTCACCCCTCTGTGCCTCACTGGACAAGGATGATAGTACACCACTGCCTGCTGTCACGGGAAGCGGAAGACCCAACATGTGTACGGAACAGAAAATTGTACCTGGCACATCCGAAGTACCTAGCAAGTGGCGGTGAGCGGGACCGACAGCACCTCCACCTTTGGGACCCTCCCCTCCCCCATTGTGGGACATCTGGATGGAACTGTCAACAGGGCTGTTTCAAGGACACTGGCGTCTCTGAGCACACATTCATCCCACACCATCTTCGCCCACGTCCTACATTAGAGAGAATCGATAAATAACTGAGTCAAAATATTCTGGGGGCTTCCCTGGTGGCACAGTGGTTGAGAGTCCGCCTGCCGATGCAGGGGACACGGGTTCGTGCCCTGGTCCGGGAAGATCCCACATGCCGCAGAGCGGCTGGGCCTGTGAGCCATGGCCGCTGAGCCTGCGCGTCCGGAGCCTGTGCTCCGCAACAGGAGAGGCCCGCGTACCACAAGAAAAAAAAAAAAATTCTGGAATGGACTGGTTTATCATGCTACATTTCACTATTTATATCCAAATATAAACATTTCATTAAATATTTATTCATTTTGATTGGTAGTTTCCCCCATAATTTGGAGCCAATATACCAATATATACACACATGCATGAATACACACGTGTGCGTGCACGCACAGACACACACTCCCTCTCTCTCTCTTTCAGGTCACCCCTGAAAAGCCATGGCCACTACACCCCTGGTTCCTCTTAAATACAAAGGTCCCAAGTGTCCATCAAGGTGTCCTTCCCCACCCAAGGGGCAGGTATATGTCTGAACTTGGCCAATCAGACTTTGCCCTGGGACTTTGAATCTTGAGCTAGGAGACTCAAAAGTGGAAGAAAGGGTTGGATTTCTGTAACACCGCCCATGAGACAGTTGCTCAAAAGCTGCAGTCGGAATCCTCAGATCCAGTGTTTGGGAATCCAAATGAAAGAGGCAAGGCCATCAGGATGATGTAGTCCCCAAAGAGAAATGTGTCTTTTGCTCCTCCATCCTCATGTCTTTGCGTACAGAGGAAATGGCCTCCACCTGGACTTGGTGCCGCCCCTCTTGTCCCTATAACCCAGACCCCGCCCCCAAATGGCCAGAAGGACCCTTCTGAACCCAACACCCTTCTTGTCATTCCCCTTCAGTGACTCCCCCGCCTGTCCTGCTACCTCCGCCCACATCTGCCGTCACTCACCCCTCTGCTCACTGTTCTGGCCACTCCCAGTCTCTTGTTCCTTAAAATGTTCCAAACTCACTGCCACCTCAGGGCATTTGCACCTGCTCTTCCCTTGGTCTCGGACACTTGCCTTCTCCCTTCTCACATGGACTGGCTCCTTCTCACTGTGACGTCTCAGATTAGATGTCACCTCTTCTGAGAAGGTGTCTCTGATCACCTTGCCTAAGGCCACCCAGCCCTCTCACCAGGCTATTTATCTTCTCCATAGCACTCAGCGCTCTCTGAAATTATCCTGTAGGTGTGTTTGTTTTCTTGTTTATCATCATTTCCCCAAGGATATTGGGTCCACAAGGCAGAGGCCTTTTCTGGGTGCTGTAGCCCTAGCCCAGTACCTGGCTAAGAGTGGGCACACAGTGACAGCTGCTGACAGGGTGCCTGGGTCGATGGACTTCGGGAAGGCACAGAGGTAGGGCAGTGCAAGACTGCCCCTGTCCAGTGTCTTAAGCCTCACACCCTCCCTGGGAGGGCAGGAGGGCTGGAGAAGTGGCAGCCAAATGTTTTACTAGAAGGGATTTCTATCACAACATCTGCAGGAGGGAATGCTACACGTTGGAAAAAGGCTACGTGGAGGTGGTGGAGATGTCAGTCCGAAGCCTGTCTGTGTGCAAAGCACAGGGAACACGTATCAGACCAACTGGGGCGATCTGCACCCCCCAGCGGACGCTGGCGATGTCTGGAGTCTTTTCTGTTTGTCACAACTAGGGGAGGGGGGTGCTACTGGCATCTAGTGGGTAGAGGCCAGGGATGCTGCTAGACACCCTCCAGTGCACAGGACAGCCCCACAGCAAAGCATGATCTGACTTCAAAGCACCAGTGGCGCCGAGGTCAAGAAACTCTGTGCTG
Source organism: Aethalodelphis obliquidens (assembly GCF_003676395.1). Classification (NCBI taxonomy): domain Eukaryota; kingdom Metazoa; phylum Chordata; class Mammalia; order Artiodactyla; family Delphinidae; genus Aethalodelphis; species Aethalodelphis obliquidens. Next base: position 98,418 of record NW_020837986.1, on the reverse strand, counting down.
GGTGTACAGTTTCAAAAGTTACGTGGGTCTCTGGCGATGGGGACAGGGGTGCGGTGTGGCTTTGAGGAACTTGGGTTCCAGAAACTGGAGGGCCAGGGTTTGAGCCCTGCCTCCTTGGGCAGACGAGTGTTCCCCTCTGAGCCTCAGTGACTTCATCTGTAAAATGGGGGCCACAGCAAATGCGATGTCTGTCAAAGAGTAAGAACTCCAAAAAAAGGAACTGTGAGTTCCCAAAATATAGCCTTTACGGGGGCGGGTGTGTGTGTGTGTGTGATGAGAACTCAGGTCTCTGGAGAAATGAAAATGGTTGTTAGAAACCAGATTCGACGGCATCTTGGAAAATGACAAGGCCCCTTGGAGACTCCAGTAATGAGCTCAGGGAAGGATGTTTACACTGCACGAAGACACCGGCTGAGCATGACACACATCTATTAGCGGAGATGGGCCAGAACGCGGAGCCGAGCCAATGACAATAAACAACGTTTGCCAAAGCGATTCGGAAAGGTCAGTGAAAAATGAAGTAGAACGCTGGAAAAGTCCATCTTTCCCAGGATAAACCACCCCGTTTCACAGGCAAGGAGTTTGGGAAAACACAAAGGGGTCTTCACCCTCCATGACCTCTTCCAAATTCCAGTTGGCCCGTGCCTCTTTCACACGTTTTGCCATTGTTTAATTAAATATTTATTGAACATCTACTACATACCAGGTACTGTTCTATGTCTTAGGAGTGAAGTGGTGAACAAGACAGACAAACTTCCCAGTTCCAGATTATTTCACGTGTTTATCCCTCTCCCAGTGAGATGATAATATCTGGCCATTTTTACGTATCGTTTGGATGGTTAACAAAACTTAATCTTTTCCTTCAGGTCAATTCATTTGATGCCAAACAGGCATTTCAAACTGGACTTTTGATTGGTTCCCCTAAAGTTGCTTCTCTCCCCACATTCTGGTAAAAGCCAGCTGCTCAGGCCACACCCCCCAAAGCGGTCTTCAGTTGCCCTCTCCCCCTCACTGATATATATATTGACGATACATCACAGTAGTTCCATGTTCAGAACAGACTCAGGACTGAGCACCTCCTACATCTCATTGGGACCAGCGTGGTCCAAGCCCCCAGCTTCTCTCGCCTGGACCTTGCTGGGGCCTCCTCCCTGGTCCTGATGCTTCCCTGCCCCAACCTCTAAGCTCCAGCCTCCCATCCAGCCTCCATAGTCACCAGAAGGCTCCTGTTAAGTCACAGATCGAGCCCGAATTCAAACCCTTCAACGGCTACGCGTCACACTTGAACTGAGATCCAGAGTCCTTGTCGTGTCCCACGAGATCCCACGTGATCTGTCTCCTGCTCCGTCCTGGACCTCGTCTGCCCGCTTTGCCTTTAGCCCATGCTGTTCCCGCCGCACTGGCCTCCTTCTGTCCTCCCAGCCCTTGAGGCTCATTTCTGCCTCAGGGCCTTTGCCCCTGCTGTTCCCGCTGAAGGAAGCATCTTCCTCAGACACCTGCATGGACCACTTCCTCACCTTTCCCAGGTATTTGCTCAAATGTTACTTTATTGGGTTACATCCCTAAGCATCCTATTAAAATGGCCTCTCCCCGCCCCTGGCTCTCCCTCTTCTCCTGACTTTGTTTCTCCACAATATTTAGCACCACCTGACAAATTTGTCTTGTGGCTTTTCCCCCCTGCCTGCCCAATTGAAACACCTGCTCCATGAGGGCAGGGGTTTCTGCCTGCCTTGTTCCCACTGTATCTCTACATCTAGGACAGAGTCCAGCAAGCACGAAGACCTCAATAGGTATCTGTGGGATAAACGATGAAATGATGGAACCAACGAATGCCCAGGTGATGGGAGGCCTGTGGGAATCCTGTCCAACTGAGGGACTCGCAGATTCCTGTCGCCCAGCACCCAGGGTGCACTGTCCTAGAGCAGAAGAGCAGGTGGAATTGTTAAATTGTCGTCTTTCTATTTGATTTTGTGGCGTCTGGTGGGCTGAATCGGCATCTCTTCCATCCACATGGGGCAGGGCTTCCCTGGGGGTGGAGGGGGTTCCTGCACAGCTGAAGAAGGGCCCCAGGCCAGTGTTCGTCAACAGCAATCACTCTCAAGTATTTCAGTATCAGGGTCCCTTCAGACTCTTAACTGTTATTGAGGATGTGAAGGAGCTGATTATGTCTAGCGATAGTTACCATATTAGAAATAAACACAGAAATTTAAAACATATGAGTTCATTTAAAAATAGTAATAATAAACCTACTTGTTGGTATTAATATATGTATTTCAAAAGGATAAATAAATATATTTTCCCCCAACAAAATAACATTAGTGAGAAGAGCTGGACTGTTTTATAGTTTAGCAAATATCTTTAAGTATCTGGTTTGACAGGAGAGAGCTGGATTCTCAATATCTACTCCTGAATTCGATCTGTCGTGATTCGTTGTTCAGGTTGTGTTTTGTGAAAAATCCAACCTCACGTAGCAATGCACACAGAAAGTGGGGGAGTCTCTTCATACCCTTTTTAGATGGTTGTGGGTATGCTCTGTACCCATCAGAAACACCAGGAAGAAAATGAGAGTTAAAAGGCAAATGATGTCTTGGTATTATCGTGCAAATGGTCTGGGGTCCAGGGTTCCTGGGGCACACTTTGAGAACCGCTTGGTTAGAAGGTGATGACATACCACAACAACCCAGTGAGGCAGATACTATTTCTGTCCCCATTTTACAGTTGGAGAAACGGAGGAACAGAGAGGTGAAGTCCCCTTCGGCCCAACATCCTCCGGCTGGCGGGTGGCAGAGCTGAGACTCGAACCCAGGTGGTCCGTCTCCAACCTGACTTTTGGCTACTATACCTCATCCTGCATCTTGGCAGGGCAGCCACCCACTCCCTGCAGATTGGAGCATTTCCCATCCGATGGAGTAGGGAGAGGCAGGGAAACAGGAAACAGCCAGTGGACAGCTCGACGGCCAGAGGCAGGAAGGATAAACGGACCTCGTTATCCGAGAGATCCTGCTCCTTGATGGGCTCAGACTACCCTCCAAAGTGCTTGCTGCCAGAAGCGCAGACAGAAGAGAGAGTCCACACTGAGGTCGCTCCACCCTTCCAGGATTCATCCGGCCGTGGGCTGGAGGGACGGCCATTCCCAGAGCCTGAGCTCTTTGCCTTTCTTGAAGCACAGGCTTGGGAATCCAGGAGGGAACCACAGACATCATCAAGATCAGTGTTTCCAGACGTATGGGGTTGGAGGGAGAATTTTTATCCTGGGAGGCAGTCAGGCATGAAGGCTGAGCGTGAGCTCTGGAACGGACATCCTGGGTTTAAATCCAGCTAGTTTCACCTGCCAGCCTCAGTGTTCCCATCTGTAAAATGGAGATAATGATATGCCTACCTAAGTTGCTGGGAAGGATTTAGTGAGAAAATGCAGGGAAACTGCTCCCAAATGATGATTACTGTTTTTTGTTTTTTTTTGGCTGCGTTGGGTCTTCATTGCTGCACACGGGCTTTCTCTAGTTGTGGCGAGCGGGGGCTACTCTTCATTGCAGTGCACAGGCTTCTCATTGTGGTGGCTTCTTTTGCTGCGGAGCACGGGCTCTAGGTGCCGGGGGCTTCAGTAGTTGTGGCACATGGGCTTAGTTGCTCCGTGGCATGTGGGATCTTCCCAGACGAGGGCTCGAACCCGTGTCCCCTGCATTGGCAGGAGGATTCTTAGCCAAGATGTTACATATTCATTCAGTGAGTCAGTCAATAAATATTAGAAGAGCACTCTTATGTACCAGGCATGGTTCTAGGAACTAAGGCTACTATTGAACAAAACAGAAGAAATTAAGAAACAAACAACCCCAAATCGTGCCCTCATGGAACTTAACATTCTACAGTTGGGAACAGTCCAAAGTGGGGAACTGTGATTCTAGGAGGCTGTCCTAGTAATGCAGGAGAGAGACTGGGATGGTTCTAACCAGGTGGGCTCAGAGGGGTTGGTTGGTTTCAGGCTATTTCTGAAGGCAGAACAAACAGGATTTGCAGATGGATTAGATGTGGTGCAGGAAAGAAGTGAGCAGTCAAGGATATTTCAAGGTTTTCGGCCGGAGCATCAAGGACAGATCTGTCATCATCTAGGAAGGGGCTGCCATGGGAGGGGCAGGTTCCACAGGGGGGGGGTGTGTGTGTGATAAAGAGCTCAAGGTCAGACCCGTTAACCTCGAGGTGCCCGACAGACGGCAACTGGAGATCTGAGTCCAGGTTGAGGGGAAAGGTCTGGGCTGGGGTAGAAATTTGGGAGTTGTCAGCATTTAGATGACAGTTAATGCCACAGGACTAATGAGAGTGAGATCACCTAAGGAAGGGGTTCTTAATCTGAGGTCTGTGAACTTGGATGGGAAAACCACATCTTTCTTTATTTTCCTGGTCCTCTAACTGGCATTGCCTTCAATTATGAATGAAAGCAACAAGTCGTAGTAACAGTAGGCCCTGTGCCTTTGTTACCCACACAAGACAGATATTTTCATATCCCAGGACAGTTAATGCGGACATCTTGAAATCTCATTTAAGCCAGCACTACTTCCAAATCACACAGTTATCACACTTATCAGTTATCAGCTAAATAACTATTCCGTCGTGCTATTCAGCGTGTAAAAAAGAATACCTATCACAGCTTAAAAAGTATTTTGGTGAATGTATTTTGACATAACTGGCTTCCTTCGTAATTCTGTGTATTTTCTTCTATGCGTTTAATTTGAAAATATTTTTCTGAAAAGGATCCACAGCCTTCACCAGGCCCCAAGGGGGTCCCATGGCACTAAAAGGGGTAGAATCCCCGGTTAGGGCATGAGGATAGCTAGAAGAGGGCCCAGGTCCTGGGCTCTGGAGTCAGGGGTCAGGGTGATGAGACGCCAGCCCTAGGAGGCTTGGTTGGAGCTGCGGGTGGCACAGGAGGAGAACCAGGTGAGAAGCCAGATGTAGGAAGCTGTCAGCTCAGCTCCACGCTGCTCAGGATGATGGCCCTCCCCTCCCCAGGATGAGTGACATACTGACCACAATCCCCACCATGTATCACAGCTCCCAGAATGCATCTCTTCCTCCGCCCAGCCCCAGAGCTTTGCGCGTTAGATCTGAGAGTGTATTCAGCTCAACCATTTCCCAGTCACTAGTTTAGATAACAAGCGGACACACTGTGCATGATTCCACGCCTGCAACCTTTCCTCTGCCCTTGGAGTTCACTGGCTCCCTTTCTTCCTCTCCCCTGGGAGAGAACGTATATAATTTACAACAGGGCAAATGTGAACAAGATTCAGGCGCTCCCATGAATGAATGAAATGGACCAAGAATAAGAGAAGGAGAGGTGTGCTGTGAATGGAGATCTGGGCCCTGCCGATGAAGTACCACAGAATCTGCTGTGTCACCCAGGGTCTATGTGTTCCTTCTCCACAGAATGAGAACTACCAGCTGGGCACAAGGCTGCCGGAACGGAGCTTACAGACTCAGCCTCGCTTGCAGCTGGAGGTGGCCATGACCAACTCTCGGTAGAGATGTGGACAGCTGTGGTATGTGAATTCTAATAATGGCCCTACTGGAAGTGGGTGTGCCTCCTCTGTTGCTTCTACTTCGTGCTGGCTGGATGTGGACGTGGTCAGCCATTTTGGACAAGGGCAGTCCCCCAGGAGGGTGGAGCAATGTGACAGGAGCCTGGGTACCAATCCTGTGTGTGCCGTATCACACCTGGGCTGTGATGCCCAAACTGTCAAATGAGAGAGAGAGAAATAAGCATCTATCATTCCTAAACCACTGTTAGTTGGGGACTGATGTGCCCTCAGCTGTACCTATATTCTAAAAATACTGGGGGTAGCTGCGATACAGACACAGCTGGCTACTGCCATCCAGGGGGTCAGCAAACCTTTTCTGCAAAGGGTCAAACTGAAAATATTTTCAGCTTTGCGGCCGTATGGTCCCTGTTACAAAATCAACTCTACCACTGTAGAGCAAAAGCAGCCACAGACAATACATAAATGGATGGGCATGGCTGTGTTTCAATAAAGCTTTATTTATAAAAACAGCTGACAGATCCCTGTGAGCTGTAGTCTGCTGACCCCTACCATGCAGGAATGTTGCCAATATTGGCAAGATCATCCTTTTTTTTTTTTTTAAAGAGCTTGGAATCTGAATTTTTGAGTGAAATTTCTAGGTTTTAAAAAACACCTTGTAACTCAAACAGAATATATTTAGCCTTGAAGTGTGGCTGCCACTTTGCAAGACCCAAATTTGGTCCTAAGGGTGCAGAATTGAAACTGAGCTGGCCCAGGCCACATTCCCATCCCACCCCTGCTGCCGGTAGAAGGGCCCTGAGCTGTGAGACCATGGCCACTTGTCATTTGTCTTTCAGAGCTCCTGGTCGGAGAAGAATATAACAACCCCACTAACTTTCTGGGGGTAAAGCTGGGGTCTCCTGAGGAACAAGTGATAAATGAGAAGGAGGTGCTTTTGCAAACTCCAGAATGCTACAGATATTAGATGCAAATGCCACAGGGCTGAAGTCTTTTGTTTTTGTGGCAGACAAATTGGCTGAGGAAGCAGGGCTGGGAAGAAATACATTAAATAAACCCAGAGCCCCAAAGCTCTTAGGACTGGAGCATTTCTGATATTCTGTAACTGGATCCTTTCAACTTTGGGCTGCTTACAAGGTAACATGAATCTCTTTCTTCTGCTTTTGAAAAGACACCAAACGCAGATTGCTGCATGAAGTGATAAATCAATGCTGTAAAAGTTCTGGGTGCCAGAGATGGGACTGTGCCGAACTGAGAACTGTGGGAAAACGAATGAGGAAGGTGGGGGCATGATTATGCATGAAGGAGGCATCTTGGGCTGGAAGCAGAGAGAGCTGGGGGCTGGGGAAAAGCCTTCTTTCCACTTGCCTCTTGAGGTGGAAGCTGGATTTGGGTTTCTGTAGTAGACATCTGTTTTATTTATCTGCCCAGCATCAATTCTCCTGTCTTTTGGTAACTGTGCTTCTGAAGGAACCAACATTTCCCCTCTCTCAGTGTTACCTGTTCAGGCGAGGCTGCATCTAGCTCCCAGCTCCTGGGCTAGGCACATGATCTGGGCCTGGCCAATCAGGGTATCCCACGTCCCTTGGCCTCTGTGATTGGGTGAGGGAGGGACATATGACTCTAGCTGAGCCAATGAAAGCCTCCCCTGAGACTTTTGCTGGAGCATCAGAAAGAAGCTCTCTCTTTCAGGCAGGGTCACTACCCTGGTAAGATGGGACGTGTGGGGCCATGTTAACATCACAAAGGTGAACTTTCCTAAGAATAAAGCCAACCCAAATGAAAGAAAATCCAAGGAGCAGAAAGACTGGGTTCTGATGACAATATTTGAGCCCTGGGACTCAGCCAAATTTGCCTGAACTAATTTCAATTATATTTCTTACGGCAGAGAAAGTCAGAGAGCAACCCCAATTCCATTTTGCTTTCATTTTCTGCTAACTTCAAGCCTAACGCCGAAGAGTCATCCATTCATTCACATTTTTATTGGGTACCTAACACCTGCCAGGAACTGTTCTTGGATCTGGGGATGTACGTAATGAACATAACAGGTGAGAAATAAGTTCAAAACACCTGAGATATAGGTCACAAACAATTGTCAGTTTGAGGACAACATCGTTTTATTTTACTTCACTTCTTTCACCATGAATGCACTCACAGAAGCACCTTTTTATGTTGATCTAGTTTTCAAGACTCGGGTGATAAAGATTTATTCTACTTTATAAAACACCACCAACAAAGCCAGCCAAAATCCTACCCCAATCTGAGAAAGAAGAAAAGAGTAATTTTTTCCCTCCCTTAAGCAAATATAAAATTTCTTATACCTATATTGTTGTGTAAAGCACCAGAGAGTTACACCACAGCTTCACACAAAGGCATTACACACATTTTCATAGCGCTTCTTGCAGCAAGATAGAGCCATGTGACGGCGAGTCTCTAGGGGGTTATTTGATTTTCCATTTTACTCAGATCTCCATGAAAGCCTGAGAAACGCTTCACTGAAATCGGCACGGTGTTGAGGGATGTTTAGCAAAGACTCTTAAAGCACATTTGAGCATGTAAATTATTCTTGAAAAACATGTCACAAGTGGTATATAATTCGCATTTTGTATTATCGCTCAAAACACAGCTACGTATCAGGAAAATGAATATTTCTATTTTCCCATGAGAAAACAACAGTAACAACAACAAAAGAACACCTGAGATGATTTCAAGGTGAGTGATAAGTCCTACAAGAACGTAAGCAGGGTATCATGGTAGAGAGTGGTGGGGGTGGGGAGGACTCAGTGACACAGGGAAGCAGCAGGGACGCTAAGACGGAAGTTGAGGGCTGACAAGGAACAAGCTGTGTGAGCTGTGCTCTAGGCAGCGGCAACCGAAAGTGCAAAGGCCCTGGGGAAGGTCTGACCTGGGAATGTTTGAGGAACAGCAAAGAGGCCAGGTGGTCTGAATGTTGTCAGAAAGAAGAAAGAGGGGTAGGAGATGTGGACAGAGAAGTGAGGAGGCCGAGGCCATGCAAGGAGCTGTGAGTTTATTCTTTTTTTTTTTTTTTTTGCTGTACGCGGGCCTCTCACTGCCGTGGCCTCTCCCGTTGCGGAGCACAGGCTCCGGACGCGCAGGCTCAGTGGCCATGGCTCACGGGCCCAGCCGCTCCGCGGCATGTGGGATCTTCCCGGACCTGGGCACGAACCCGCGTCCCCTGCATCGGCAGGCGGACTCTCAACCACTGCGCCACCAGGGAAGCCCTGTGAGTTTATTCTTAAAGTAGTGGGCAGCCAGTAGAGGGCTGGAAGCAGGGAGTGACATGATCATATGTCCATTTTGCAAAGCCTCGTCTAGCTGCTGAGTAGGGAGGAGGAATGGCTAACCGCTGGGGAGACGCAGGACAAGCAAATACCCAGAGGGAAGGGTGGGGCTGCCGCTTGCGTGCCCCTTCACCAGCCCCTGTGTTCTCCCTGCTGCTTTGGGGGAGGTCGTTGTTATCGAGGAAGGCTGGGCTGTAGGTGACACTGAGGCCCTGGCCGAGCTGCCGTGTTGGCGGCATCGAGGGTGGGCTGCCTGGGCCTCTAATTAAATGCTGGCCTCAGCCACCCGCTCCCTGGGAGGGTCATGCAGTTTCAGTAAATGAGGACCGGGGCCCATCCGTTCCCTGGAAACTCGATTAGGGGAGTGGACCCCTCCCCCACACCTGCCCTCATTGGGATGAGCTGTATCTGAAAATCTTTTTGATCCTTTTCTTTCTTTATTTTGGCTGTACCGCACAGCATTCAGAATCTTAGTTCCCTGACCAGGGATCAAACCCGTGCCCCCTGCAGTGGAAGCATGGAGTCTTAACCACTGGACTGCCAGGGAAGTCCCTTTTTGGTCCTTTCACAGTATGATTTTGTCCACATTCTCTGACGTAAATCATACCAATGTTTTCTTATGTCAGTCTCCCAAGGCAATAGATATAAAAACAAAAATAAACAAATGGGACCCAATCAAACTTATAAGCTTTTGCACAGCAAAGGAAACCATAAACAAAATGAAAAGACAACCTATGGAATGGGAGAAAATGTTTGCAAATGATGTGACGGACAAGGGCTTAATTTCCAAAATATACAAACAGCTCATATAACTCAACAAATAAAACCAAACAACCCAATCAAAAATGGGCAGAAGACCTAAACAGACATTCCTCCAAAGAAGACATACATATATGGCCAAGAGGCACACGAAAAGCTGCTCAACGTCTCTAATTATTAGAGAAGTGAAAATCAAAACTGCAATGAGGTATCACCTCACACCAGTCAGAATGGCTATCATTAACAAGTCTACAAATGACAAATGCTGGAGGTGTGGAGAAAAGGGAACCCTGTTACACTGTTGGTGGGAATGTAAACTGGTGCAACCGCTATGGAAAATAGTATGGAGGTTCCTCAAAAAACTAAAAATAGAGTTGCCATGTGATCCAGCAATCTCACTCCTGGGCATATACGCAGACAAAACTATAATTCGAGAAGATACATGCACACCTACGTTCATAGCAGCACTAGTTACAATAGCCAAGACATGGAAACAACCTAAATGTCCATCGGCAGATGAATGGATAAAGAAGAGGTGGTACGTATATACAATGGAATATTACTCAGCCATAAAAAAGAATGAAATAATGCCATTTGCAGCAACATGGATGGACCTAGAGATTATCATACTAAGCGGTCAGTCAGAAAGAGAAAGACAAATACCATATGATATCACTTACAGGTGGAATCTAAAATATGATACAAATCAACATATCTATGAAACAAAAACAGACTCACAGATATAGAGAACAGACTTGTGGTTGCCAAGGGTTGGGGGGTAGGGGAGGGAAGGAGTGGGAGTTTGGGATTAGCAGAGGCAAACTATTATACATAGGATGGATACACAATAAGGTCCCGCTGTAGAGCATAGGGAACTATATTCAGTATCTTGTGATAAACCATAATGGAGATAAGCAGAAGATGGCGGAGTAGAAGGACGTGCTCTCACTCCCTCTTGTGAGAGGACTGGAATCACAACTAACTGCTGAACAATCATTGACAGGAAGACACTGGAACTCACCAAAAAAGATACCCCACATCCAAAGACAAAGGAGAAGCCACAGTGAGATGGTAGGAGGGGCGCAATCACAATAAAATCAAATCCCATAACTGCTGGGTGGGTGACTCACAAACTGAAGAACACTTACACCACAGAAGTCCACCCACTGGAGTGAAGGTTCTGAGCCCCACGTCAGGCTTCCCAACCTGGGGGTCTGGCAACGGGAGGAGGAATTCCTAGAGAATCAGACTTTGAAGGCTAGTGGGATTTGATTGCAGGACTTCAACAGGACTGGGGGAAACAGAGACTCCACTCTTGGAGGGCACACACAAAGTAGTGTGTGCGTCGGGACCCAGGGGGAGGAGCAGTGACTCCATAGGAAACTGAACCAGACCTACCTGCTAGTGTTGGAGGGTCTCCTGCAGAGGCAGGAGGTGGCTGTGTCTCACCGTGAGGACAAGGACACTGGCAGCAGAAGATCTGGGAAGTACTCCCTGGCATGAGCCCTCCCAGAGTCCGCCATTAGCCCCACTGAAGAGCCCAGGTAGGCTCCAGTGTTGGGTCGCCTCAGGCCAAACAACCAACAGGGAGGGGACCCAGCCCCACCCATCTGCAGACAAGTGGATTAAAGTTTTACTGAGCTCTGCCCACCAGAGCAACAGCCAGCTCTACCCACCACAAGTCCCTCCCATCAGGAAACTTGCACAAGCCTCTTGGATAGCCTCATCCACCAGAGGACAGACAGCAGAAGCAAGAACTACAATCCTGCAGCCTGTGGAACAAAAACCACATTCACAGAAAGACAGACAAGATGAAAAGGCAGAGCGCTATGTACCAGATGAAGGGACAAGATAAAACCCCAGAAAAGCAACTAAATGAAGTGGAGATAGGCAACCTTCCAGAAAAAGAATTCAGAATAATGACAGTGAAAATGATCCAGGACCTCAGAAAAAGAATGGAGGCAAAGGTCGAGAAGATGCAAGAAATGTTTAACAAAGACATAGAAGAATCAAAGAACAAACAAACAGAGTTGAACAATACAATAACTGAAATGAAAAATACACTAGAAGGAATCAATAGCAGAATAACTGAGGCAGAAGAACGGATAAGTGACCCAGAAGACAGAATGGTGAAATTCACTGCTGTGGAACAGAATAAAAAGAAGGAAAAGAAATGAAGACAGCCTAAGAGACCTCTGGGACAACATTAAACGTAACAACATTCGCATTATAGGGGTCCCAGAAGGAGAAGAGAGGGAGAAAGGACGCAAGAAAATATTTGAAGAGATTATGGTCGAAAATTTCCCTAACATGGGAAAGGAAATAGCCACCCAAGTCCAGGAAGCACAGAGAGTCCCATACAGGATAAATCCAAGGAGAAACACACCAAGACACATATTAATCAAACTAACAAAAATTAAATACAAAGAAAAAATATTAAAAGCAGCAAGGGAAAAACAACAAATAACACACAAGGGAATCCCCATAAGGTTAACAGCTGATCTTTCAGCAGAAACTCTGCAAGCCAGAAGGGAGTGGCAAGACATATTTAAAGTGATGAAGGAGAAAAACCTACAACCAAGATTACTCTACCCAGCAAGGATCTCATTCAGATTTGATGGAGAAATTAAAACCTTTACAGACAAGCAAAAGCTAAAAGAATTCAGCACCACCAAACCAGCTTTACAACAAATGCTAAAGGAACTTCTCTAGGCAGGAAACACAAAAGAAGGAAAAGACCTACAATAACAAACCCAAAACAATTAAGAAAATGGTAATAGGAACATACACATCGATAATTACCTTAAATGTAAATGGATTAAATGCTCCAACCAAAATATACAGATTGGCTGAATGGATACAAAAACAAGACCCGTATATATGCTGTCCACAAGAGACCCACTTCAGACCTAGAGACACATACAGACTGAAAGTGAGGGGATGGAAAAAGATATTCCATGCAAATGGAACTCAGAAGAAAGCCAGAGTAGCAATTCTCATATCAGACAAAATAGACTTTAAAACAAAGACTATTACAAGAGACAAAGAAGGACACTACATAATGATCAAGTGATCAATCCAAGAAGAAGATGTAACAATTGTAAATATTTATGCACCCAACATAGGAGCACCTCAATACATAAGGCAAATACTAACAGCCATAAAAGGGGAAATCGACAGTAACACATTCATAGTAGGGAACTTTAACACCCCACCTTCACCAATGGACAGATCATCCAAAATGAAAATAAATAAGGAAACACAAGCTTTAAGTGATACATTAAACAAGATGGACGTGAGTGATATTTATAGGACATTCCATCCAAAAACAACAGAATACACATTCTTCTCAAGCACTCATGGAACATTCTCCAGGATAGATCATATCTTGGGTCACAAATCAAGCCTTGGTAACTTTAAGAAAACTGAAATCGTATCAAGTATCTTTTCTGACCACAATGCTATGAGACTAGATATCAATTACAGGAAAAAATCTGTAAAAAATACAAACACATGGAGGCTAAACAACACACTACTTAATAACCAAGAGATCACTGAAGAATTCAAAGAGGAAATCAAAAAATACCTAGAAACAAATGACAACGAAAACATGACGACCCAAAACCTATGGGATGCAGCAAAAGCAGTTCTAAGAGGGAAGTTAATAGCAATACACTCCTACCTTAAGAAACAAGAAACATCTCAAATAAACAGCCTAACCTTACACCTAAAGCACTTAGAGAAAGAAGAACAAAAAACTCCCAAAGTTAGCAGAAGGAAAGAAATCATAAAGATCAGATCAGAAATAAATGAAAAAGAAATGAAGGAAACGATAGCAAAGATCAATAAAACTAAAAGCTGGTTCTTGGAGAAGATAAACAAAATTGATACACCATTAGCCAGACTTACCAAGAAAAAAAGGGAGAAGACTCAAATCAATAGAATTAGAAATGAAAAAGGAGAAGTAACAACTGACACTGCAGAAATACAAAGGATCATGAGAGATTACTACTAGCAACTATATGTCAATAAAATGGACAACCTGGAAGAAATGGACAAATTCTTAGAAATACACAACCTTCCGAGACTGAACCAGGAAGAAATAGAAAATATGAACAGACCAATCACAAGCACTGAAATTGAAACTGTGATTAAAAATCTTCCAACAAACAAAAGCCCAGGAACAGATGGCTTCACAGGCGAAATCTATCAAACATTTAGAGAAGAGCTAACACCTATCCTTCTCAAACTCTTCCAAAATATAGCAGAAGGAGGAACACTCCCAAACTCATTCTACAAGGCCACCATCACTCTGCTACCAAACCCAGACAAAGATGTCACAAAGAAAGAAAACTACAGGCCAATATCACTGAGGAACATA
>NW_020837986.1:0-84438 GCF_003676395.1 Aethalodelphis obliquidens | reverse complement strand
CTTTTGACAAAACTCAACACCCATTTATGATAAAAACCCTGCAGAAAGCAGGCATAGAGGGAACTTTCCTCAACATAATAAAGGCCATATATGACAAGCCCACAGCCAACATCATCCTCAATGGTGAAAAACTGAAACCATTTCCACTAAGATCAGGAAAAAGACAAGGGTGCCCACTCTCACCACTCTTATTCCACCTAGTTTTGGACGTTTTAGCCACAGCAATCAGAGAAGAAAAGGAAATAAAAGGAATCCAAATTGGAAAAGAAGAAGTAAAGCTGTCACTGTTTGCAGATGACATGATACTATACATAGAGAATCCTAAAGATGCTACCAGAAAACTACTAGAGCTAATCAATGGATTTGGTAAAGTAGCAGGATACAAAATTAATGCACAGAAATCTCTGGCATTCATATACACTAATGATGAAAAACCTGAAAGTGAAATTAAGAAAACACCCCCATTTACCATGGCAACAAAAAGAGTAAAATATCTAGGAATAAACCTACTTAAGGAGACAAAAGACCTGTATGCAGAAAATTATAAGACACTGATGAAAGAAATTAAAGATGATACAAATAGATGGAGAGTTATATCATGTTCTTGGATTGGAAGAATCAACATTGTGAAAATGACTCTACTACCCAAAGCGATCTACAGATTCAATGCAATCCTTATCAAACTACCACTGGCATTTTTCACAGAACTAGAACAAAAAATTTCAGAATTTGTATGGAAACACAAAAGACTCCGAATAGCCAAAGCAATCTTGAAAACGAAAAACGGAGCTGGAGGAATCAGGCTCCCTGACTTCAGACTATACTGCAAAGCTACAGTAATTAAGACAGTATGGTACTGGCACAAAAACAGAAAGATAGATCAATGGATCAGGATAGAAAGCCCAGAGATAAACCCATACACATATGGTCACCTTATCTTTGATAAAGGAGGCAAGATTATACAGTGGAAAAAAGACAGCCTCTTCAATAAGTGGTGCTGGGAAAATTGGACAGCTACATGTAAAAGAATTAAATTAGAACACTTCCTAACACCATACACAAAAATAAACTCAAAATGGATTAAAGACCTAAATGTAAGGCCAGACACTACCAAACTCTTAGAGGAAAACATAGGCAGAACACTCTATGACATAAATCACAGCAAGATCCTTTTTGACCCACCTCCTAGAGAAATGGAAATAAAAACAAAAATAAACAAATGGGACCTAATGAAACTTCAAAGCTTTTGCACAGCAAAGAAACCATAAACAAGACGAAAAGACAACCCTCAGAATGGGAGAAAATATTTGCAAATGAAGCAACTGACAAAGGATTAATCTCCAAAATTTACAAGCAGCTCATGCAGCTGAATATCAAAAAAACAAACAACCCAATCCAAAAATGGGCAGAAGACCTAAATAGACATTTCTGCAAAGAAGATATACAGATTGCTAACAAACACATGAAAGAATGCTCAACATCATTAATCATTAGAGAAATGCAAATCAAAACTACAATGAGATATCATCTCACACCAGTCAGAATGGCCATCATCAAAAAATCTACAAACAGTAAACGCTGGAGAGAGTGTGGAGAAAAGGGAACCTTCTTGCACTGTTGGTGGGAATGTAAATTGATATAGCCACTATGGAGAACAGTACGGAGGTTCCTTAAAAAACTAAAAACAGAACTACCATATGACCCTGGAATCCCACTACTGGGCATATACCCTGAGAAAACCAAAATTCAAAAAGAGTCATGTACCAAAATGTTCACTTCAGCTCTATTTACGATAGCCAGGACATGGAAGCAACCTAAATGCCCATCGACAGATGAATGGATAAAGATGTGGTACATATATACAATGGAATATTATTCAGCCATAAAAAGGAACCAAATTGGGTCATTTGTAGAGATGTGCATGGATCTAGAGACTGTCATACAGAGTAAGTCAGAAAGAGGAAAACAAATATATATTACCGCATATATGTGGAACCTATAAAAATGGTACAGATGAACCGGTTTGCAGGGCAGAAATTGAGACACAGATGTAGAGAACAAACGTATGGACACCAAGGGGGGAAAGTGGTGCAGGGGGTGGTGGTGGTGGCAGGATGAATTGGGAGATTGGGATTGACATGTATAGACTAATATGTATAAAATGGATAACTAATAAGAACCTACTGTATAAAAAAAATAAATAAAATAAAATTCACAAAAAAAACCATAATGGAAAATAATGTGAAAAATATATATGTATAACTGAGTCACTTTGCTGTACAGAAGAAATTAACACAACATTGTTAATCAGCTATACTTCAATTAAAAAAAAAAAAAAAAAGAAGGTAAGGTTTTGTCCTGAAGGATGGGACAAAGGAAGGGGAGAAAATCCATAAGAGACCCTTAGAACAAGGCCTGGGAAGACCATCAATCAACGGATATTTAATTATTACCTCGGAGGAATGTGACACTAAGCTGATCCTTCAAAGAGCTGTTCTCATCGCCGTTAGACTGATGCCCCATTTCTGTGACAAATATTTTGTAATGCTCCTTTATTTTCCTGCAGGGAAACTTATAGGTAACGAAAGCTATGTATGCACATCATTTCCAAAAAATCAATATAATGCTCTAACTGCAATCTACAAGGAAAAAAAAGGAAGGCAATTTATAATAACGAAAAATTTCAGCGTGAACTTTCAAACACATCCATCAGGGAGACAGGATGGAGCAGCCGGATGCATGCGCTTAGATTCACAGGGAGTGTGACAGCTACAAACACAGGGTGGGCGAGGCTGTATGTCGAACAAACACAGAGTGGGCGTGGCTGTATGTCGGATGCTTCAGGTGGCCCTGCCATCAGTGAGGAGATTGTGAGCAACAGGGAATAACTCTGGGAAAAGTTCTGCATTCAAGTATAACAGACCCTCCATCTACTTATCCTTATGTTCCTGGAAAATTGAGAGTGTATTAAAAGAGTGCAAAAACCCCTTCAGTTTTTATATATAAAATGGACTTATGGTCAAGGCTCAGATAACAATAAACATCAAATAATCCACTCACATAACGATCTGGTAGAAGACTCAGAAGCCATGTGGAATGCAAGACAATTTGGGGGCTGTGTGGGGCTTTGCTGTGCAGAGCAGGGCACAAAGGTCCCCGGTCCCTGCCCCCAGTAGCACCCCTCAACTTTTATAACCACCGGAAATGCCTTCATAGATGTTAAGCCTTAGGGGGAGGTGTGCTCTCTTAACAGGTTAGAAAGGAGTTTGCAAACATGGTGGCCTGTGGGCCAAATCCATCCCACAATTATGTTTGCTTTGGACCTGCCTGGTGCTTTTATTGATTTTTTTTAGAAAGTAGAGCAAATAATCTGCATTAAAAATCTGGGCAATTTCAATCAAAATCTGGATCTCACACTTCCGACAAAATCAGAAGATCTCGGAACTTCGGGCCCGTTCATCGTCTAATGGGCACACCTGGTGGGCTGTACGATGCTGCCCCCTTCCCCGCCTCGGCCCCCTGATGCCTTAGAGTTTGTCTTTCCTGGGTAGAAAGGGTTCACACAGACACGGCAGCGAGCAGACCTCTCCTTGGTGCTGGGAGGGCTGACGCCTGCGGTGCCCAGCTCCCCTCCTCTGCTGAAAGCCCTCTCTCCTTCTACTCTGACCCCTGCCACAAAACCACAGATGCATTGTGAAAGGGCTGGACCTGTGTGCTGGAAGCGACCTGCTGCCCAAAGCATGGGATTTGCCGGGTGCTCAGAGAACAAGAACCTGTCTACGGACAGGTGGGGCCCATAGGCCCCAGGATGGAGGGCTCCTTTGTGGCTGCCCCTGGTCCTGACCCTGACCCATGACACAGCCATAGGATGGCCTGGGAAGGCTTAGAGAGGCAGGTACAGGAACTGGATCCCCGGGCTCGGGACCCGAGGGGGCACTATGGGAATAGGAGGGGGCACGGCTACTTCAAAGGCTTGTGCGAGGATTCAGTAGAATGAATTATGTAAAGCACCTGCCACAAGGTCTGTGCATGCTAAACGCTGCATAATAACAACCAGCATTTTTTTTTGTTTTTTAGTATTGTTGTTGCAATGATCATATTCCCAAAGGTTTGTGCCCCTTTCCAAAAAGATTTTGCTTGAATTACACTATTCCAAGGCCGTCCAAATAAATAGAACACTTTGCAGTGATGGAAACACTCTATATATCTGCACCATCCCACCTGGCACCTACGTGTGCCTACGGGGGCACTTGAAACGTGGCTAGTGCGACTGAGGAATGGAATTTAAAGTCTGATTTATTTTTAATTAATTGAAAGTTAAGTAGCTCCCGGTGGCTAGTGGCTACCATATTGGGCTCTAGTCTAAACCCTTCTAGAATGTTCAGGGGAATCGCAGTTTGTGCTGGGGAAGGGCCTGCAAAAGGTCACACTTACCCTGAAAACTCCCTCATAGCCTCTTGAGGCTCTAGGTGGACAGGGTTATGTATTCACCCACCATAGTCATCCTTCCTCTCACTTCTATTTTGACTTTTTTTTTTTTACATCTTTATTGGAGTACAATTGCTTTACAATGGTGTGCTAGTTTCTGCTTTATAACAAAGTGAATCAGTTACACATATACACATGTTCCCATATCTCCTCCCTCTTGCGTCTCCCTCCCTCCCACCCTCCCTATCCCACCCCTCCAGGCGGTCACAAAGCACCGAGCTGATCTCCCTGTGCTGTGCGACTTCTAAGGTCATTTGAATGACCTCCGTGAGCAAAAGCAAAGCATGGAGCTGACCGGCTGGGCGGCCACACTGCCCCGCACTTAGGCCCACAGCCCCGGTGGCGACGGGGAGACACCTGGTTTCTGAGCACCCCTGCAGCCTACATGGAGGTTAACGCACCACCGAGGATTAAATAAAGTGGTGTGTGGCAAAGAACCCAGCTGGTGTGGGTTGGATCGTGGCCCCCAAAATATATGTTCGAGTTCTAACCCCGAGTACTTGTGAAGGTGACTTTATTTGCAAATAGGGTCTTCGTAGATGTAATCAGGTTAAGATGAGGTCATACTGGATTAGGGTGGGCTCTCATCTGGTGACTGGTGTCCTTAGAGAAGCGGGAAATTTGGAGGCAGACACGCAGAGAGGAGAAGGCCATGTGAAGAGAGGACACACAGGGAGGTGGCCGTGTGAACACGGTGGCAGAGATGGGAGTGATGCAGGTACAGGCCAAGGAGCGCCAGCGCTTGTGGGTGCCCACTGGAAGCTGGGAGAGGCAAGGAAGGATTCTCCCAGGGAGCCTTGGGGCACGGCCCTGCTGACACTTGCTCTTGGGCTCCTGCCCTTCAGAACGGAGAGGATACATTTCTCTTATTTTAAGCCACCCAGTTTGTGGCACTTTTGTTACAGCAGCCCTAGGAAAGGAATATACCAGCTAATGGGCTGGGACAGAGGGTGCTCGAAAGTGTATAAATCTTGTCCCATTAGCCTCACACCCAGTTTTTGAAAAGTCGAGGAGAAGCATGACCACCTGTCTCCTCTTTCCTCTTGTGGCCCCCGGGTGGCTCTCCTCCCAAGATTGTGGGCACTGGTCCCATGACCCTGAGGATGAAATCATAGCAAAGAGGCATTGGGCAATTTACACATAGACGGTGCGACTCCACTGCACTGATGGGGAAACTGAGGCCCAGAGGGGCAGGTCTCTGCTCAGGATAACAGAGAAGTTAGACGCAGAGCCTAATTCTCTGGGCTCCTGCACCAATGTTTTACTTGTTTTGAAGCTTGAAGGTCTTGGAGGAAGGGACTGACTATTACACTGGAGTTTAAAGAAATGTAGCTTGAATGTGTATGTGGAAGGGACAAATGTGTACCCCCTAAGGATGCCCTGGGCCCTGGAAGGGGCTGCTACACCACCACCAAGCCTGACTTTCATGGTGGGGAAGGCGGGGTCGTGGTGTCAGGAGAGGAAAAGCCCCCTACTTCCTGGGGCAAATGCAGACGCTCTAGTGTCCCACCACAGGCTGGAGAGGGGGTGGGCAGGGCGGTGGAGGGGGGCAGCTGGACGGAGGGAAGAAGGGAGCTGTGTGTACACTCAGGGGAGAGGAAGAGGATGGGGAGCGAAACCAGGAGAAAGGCCAAGCAGAGAGAAGGCTGCCATTGTACACGCGGGACAGCTGCACGGGGGCCCGGAGGCATCGTCCCAGGAAGAGTCTAAGTCCTTTCTCCTCTGTGCAGGCAGAAGGGCCAAGGAGAAAGAGCAGGAGAGGCTGAGGCGGCGGGACTAGGGGCGGGGAGGAGAGAAACGGGAGAGGAGAAAGGAGCACAGACGAGATGGGGGAGGGTCGGGGGCGCTGCCAGTTCTGGACAGAATACAGATACATCCGCTCATCCTGCAACCATTCAATGAGCAGCTACTACGGGGCAGGCCCCCTTCCAGCACAGGGATACTGGAGAGGACAGACCACATATCTCTGCTTCCATGGAGCTGACATTTTAGAAGGGAGACAACCAACAAGATACGTGGCAAAGTGTATCATCAGCGGTGAAAGGGCCAGGGAGGCGGATAAAGCAGGAACCAGGGCAGGGAGAACCAGAGGGGGCAGGAGATATAACTTAACACGGGAAGTTGGACAGACAACATTCAAATATATGTTATGTGGCAACAAGGGCTCTGACTTAAAAAAGCAGGGTGAGGGGAAAAAGGGGGAAGGGAAGCCTCCTTCGGATGGATAGTCAAGGAGGGCTTCCCTGAGGAGGTGGTATTTGAACAAAGGTCTGAGGAATGGATGGTCTGAGGAACAGGAAGGAGGGGAGTGACTCAGGTGGAGGACAAGAGGTGAGGTGGTCAAGAGGGGAGGGACAGGGGGGCAGATCATTAGGACCCTGAGGTGACTGTGGGAGCCTCTACCCTGAGTGAGGGGGGAGTCTTAGGAGGGCTGTGGGCAGAGGAGAAACGGGATCTGACGTAGGTTGACAGCATCCTTCTGGCTGCTGTAGTGAGAACAGACCCTAGCGGGGTGAGGGCGGAGGTAGGGAGGCCCGAGACGAGAAAGCTGGGACAGCCCAGGCGAGAGATGATGGAGGTTTAGATAAGCATGGTGGCACCAGAGAGGGTTCTGGTGTATTTTGAAGGGAGAGTTGATGGGGTTTGCTGATGGATTGAATGTAGAGTGTGAAAGGGAGAAAAAAAAAAAACAAGAATAACACTAAGGTTTCGGTCTGAGCAGCTGGGACACTGGAACTGCCAAGGGGAAGACTGTGAGAGGTGCCTGGGAGGGGGAGGGACAGGGTCAGGAAGTCAGTTTGGACATGCCAGGTTCGAAATGCCAGGGAGACATCCAAAGGCAGATGTTGAGGCAGCTGGAGGCTGGTGTGTGGGTTTCAGGGCAAGAGGCTAAAAGCAGATCAAAACCGAGTGGTGGAAAGAGGGAGGGGTGAGGATTACTTCATAGAAGAACACCAGCTCTAACGTCTTTGTGGTCTTAAAACCGCTTTGGGGAAAAAATAAATCACACACACGCGCACCCCTTTACACGCCAGCAGCAAATCTTTGTCAGGGATGCCCAAATGCCAAGCAGATTCCTTTCCATCCTCCTACATCAGGGGGATGCCCCAGCCTCCACCAACGCCCCAGGCATCCTGCCACAGGAGGTGTCACGGCACAGAGGTCCCCCCCTCCAAGTAAGGGTGGCTGCCCAACGTTGACAGCCAAGTAGTGTAGGTCCTCAGCTGACCTCCCCTCCCCAGCTTTGTATGAGGAGAAGAGTGAAAATAATTGGGGTGCTCAGGGCCTGGTTTCAAAACAGCTGTGACTGGGAGCCCTGGCACACCTGGGGCCTGTAATGAGGGGCTTCCTCCCCTCCTCCCATGGTGCATTTAAACACGATGAGGGAAAGGCAGGAGGCTCACCCCCAGTGCTCACATCTCTACAAAAGTCTGCACCAGATGGCAGGAGCTAGGTGGGGAAACAGCTTCTGAACTGCCAGACTCTGACGGCAACGTGGAACGAGAAAGCAGTATCCTAACGAGAAGAAAATGGGTACTCCCGTCCAATTCATCAGGAGGGGCCGGAAGAGGTGTATTTTCTTTCCCCTTTGGTGGTGGTTGCTTTCCCCACGGCAAGGTAGTGGAAATGTGTGAATGTCACTGTAGTATGTGTTTCTCCTTTATCCTTTCCAACAGCTCCTGATTTCTATTTGGGAACCCAGGTGCTGGGGGAAAATGACTCCCCCAGCTGCTCCAGGAACAGGTGACATGGGCTAAGCTAATTGGCACATACCGTCTGCTCTCCGTGGCGATTGGTTCAGGGGTTGGCACGTGACTCAAGCTGGTCCAGTCAGAAAGACTCTCACCACTTGGGCATTCTGGGAAAAAACCCTGCTGAATGCTAAGGTACCATACAAAGGAAGAGGCGTGGGACCCGTCCCAGTGCCGGTCATCCTCTAGAGACCTCAGGCCTTATGATAAAATCGTGACGCTGTCAAACCACAGAATGTGTCTCTGTATAAAGCTCGCCTGTATCTTTTTGGTTTAGGGAGCAAAGAATTCAATCTCTCGTCAAAACCACTTGGAAACTGGGGTTTCTGTCAATTGGATCTGAAGGTTATCTACCAGCCACGAGCATCACCAAGAAATACCCTCTCCTTGCTTAAGCAGGACTACATATCACCTCCTCAGAACTGAGGGGTGCAGAGCCAGAGAATCGCTGAATGGAAAGAGATGAATGTTTCCAGCTTTGCCAGAAACTTCCAAATTGCTCTCCAAAGCAGAGGTGCTAATGCGCATTCCCACTGCTGGTCTTCCTGTTTTCTCTCATCCTCACCATCATTTGGTGTGACAGGACCTCTGAATATTGCTGTGGTGATGGGCGAGAGGTGATAGTGCACTGTGGGCTGAATCTGCATTTCACTAATTACCAGAGAGGCTGAGCAGATGCTGCTACCTTTTGATCCGTGGGTATAAACTTATTTTCATCACGTGATGCTACCTGTTGTGACATTCATCTGAATGCTGGTCTGGGGTAGGTTGTGCAGTGCTGTGTCTATCATTGCTAATGTTTCTTAAGTGCTTACTAGGTATCACTGTTCTAACATATTTAATCCTCAGAAAACCCTACGAGCGAAGTAACATTATTATTCCTAGGTGAAGTAACCAAGGCATGGAAGTTAAATAACTTGTTCAAATTCACTCAGCTAGTAAGTGGCGGAGCCCAGATTTGAACGCAGTCAGAGTCCTTGCTCTCAACTGCTTTGCAAAAACCTGGAAGCATCTCATTCCACGGATGATATGACTTTAACTCGTGGGTATATAAGGGAGCACAGTCAGGGCAGCTGAAGTGTACTGAAAGATCACTAAGCACATTTTGTAAAAATGTAGGATACAATTTATACTTTCAAGGGTATTTATATTTGAGATCTGAGTCCCTGAAGTGAGAGGAAGCCAACACACAGAAATACCCATGAACAAATTGATATTTATCCTGCTTAAACTTAGCACCTCTCACTTCATCCTGTGTCAATCTCTACTGCAAACACGGGGAAGCACAGAGCAAGATGACGGCAAAATGAAATGGCAAATCTTATGAAAGATGCAAGGTTTTGTGAAATTAATTAAAGTGATGCGGGAGGACAGCTTAAAGCATGTGCAAATCCACTGACAAACAATCATCTGGTCTATGAGATAACTGAAGAAGAGACCACTGAAAATGATGATGAGGGAATCAGCACTTCACAGGGAAGATTCAGATGTCAAAGGATTAAGAGAGGCCCTTGGGAAAACTGATCGAATCCTCAAATACTTTTGCAAAAATGACCCTTTACGATTTTGCTGTGAAAACTGAAGGTGAAGTAAAGGATATCATATTGTGCTATCATTTAAATTTGTTGAACAAGTTATCCCCTCCACTGCCTTTAACTGACACTTCATCAATTCATTTGATTAAAGAATCAATCCATTCGGCATAATTTTTTTTTTTTTTTGGCGGTACGCAGGCCTCTCACTGCTGTGGCCTCTCCCGTTGCGGATCACAGGCTCCGGACGCACAGGCCCAGTGGCCATGGCTCACGGGCCCAGCCGCTCCGCGGCATGTGGGATTTTCCCGGACCGGGGCACCCTGCATCGTTAGGCAGACTCTCAACCACTGCGCCACCAGGGAAGTCCCATTCGACACAATTATAACCTAATCGTTGTTAAATACTATTAGAATATAACACAGAATAAAGTTATTTTTAAAACTGTGTAGTTTCACTTTTTCAAGATAAAATACCTAATTAAATACATTAAAAGCACTATTTACATGAACTGCTGGTCCACTTAAGGAACAGTTTTCTGGTTCCAGTCTTCCACAGTTCCAGCTAACCTCCTGTCTTCAAAAGGGTATCACATACACAAAGGGACTAAGAACCATTATTGAGGTTGTGACTTTAATCTTCCCTCAGTATCCATGTCTTCTTCTCCCATAGTAATAGAATTTTGAGCTGGGCAAATGGCCACCCAGAATAAAGACTACATTCCCTAGTTTCCTCTGCAATCATGCGTGCTCATGTGACTTGTTTCTCATCAGTGGGAAATAAGGAGAAACAGAAAGCAGTTGAGTCTCTAACCAATTTAAGAGCACCTAAACATATAAAGCAAATACTAATAGACCCAAAGGGAGAAATAGACAGCAATAGAATAATAGTAGGGGACTTTATTACCCCACTTTCACCAATGGATAGATCATCCAGACAGAAAATCAATAAGGAAACATAGGTCTTAAACTATACGTTGATCAGATAGACTTAGCACACATGTACAGAACATTCCATCCAAAAGCAACACAATATACATTCTTTACAAGTGCACATGAAATATTCTCCAGGAGAGATCATATGTTAGGCCACAAAACAAGTCTTAATAAATTTAAGAAAACTGAAATCATATCAAGCATCTTTTCCAACTACAATGGTATGAAACTAGAAATCAATTACAAGAAGAAAACTGGAAAATTCACAAATACGTGGAGATTAACGACATGCTACTGGACAACCAACTGGTCAAAGAAATCAAAAGAGAAAAAAAAAACCTCGAGGCAAATGAAAACGGAAATACAACACACCAAAACATATGGGATGCAGCAAAAGAAGTTCTAAGAGGGAAGTTCCTTGTGACAAATGCCTACATCAAGAAATAAGAAAAATCTCAAATAAATAACCTAATATTACACTTCAAGGAACCAGAAAAAGAACAAAGCCCAAAGTTAGTAGAAGGAAAAAAATAATAGAGATCAGAGCAGAAATAAATGAAATACAGAGACTAAAAAGACAATGGAAAAGATCAATGAAACTACAAACTGGTTCTTTGAAAAGATAAACAAAATTGATAAACCTTTAGCTAGACTCAACCAGGAAAAAAAGGGAGAGGACTCAAATAAATAAAATCAGAAATAAAAAGGGAGACATTACAACTCATACCACAGAAATACAAAGGATCATAAGCGACTACTACGAACAATTATATGTCAATAAATTTGACAAGCTAGAGAAATGGATAAATTCCTAAAAACATACAACCTACCAACACTGACTGATGAAGAAAGAGAAAATATGAACAGACCAATTACTAGAAAGAAGACTGAATCAATAATCAAAAACTTCCCCAAATATAAATGTCCAGTACTAGACAGCTTTACAGGTGAATTCTACCAAAAATTCAAAGAAGAATTAATATCAATCCTTCCCAAACTCTTCCAAAAAATAGAACAGGAGGGAATACCTCCATACTCATCTTATGAGGTTAGCATTACCCTGATACCAAAACCAGCCAAGGACACCACAAGTAAAGAAAATTATAGGCCAATATCTCTGATGAACACAGAATGCAAAAATCTTCAATAAAATATTGGCAAACTGAATTCAACAATACAGTAAAAGGATCATATACCATGTTCAGATGGGATTTATTCTAGGAATGCAAGGATGGTTCACCATCCCCCAATCAATCAATGTATACAGCACATTAAAAAAAATGAAAGATAAAAATCATCTCAACAGATGCAGAAAAAGCATTTGACAAAATTCAACATCCATTTATGAGGAAAACTCAAAAAAGTGACTGTAGAGGGAACATACCTCAACATAATAAACGCCATACATGACAAGCCCATAGCTAGCATCATATTCAAGTGATAAGCTGAAAATTTTTCCTCTAAAATCAGGAACAAGACAAGGATGCCCACTCTCAACACTTTTATTTGACCTAGTATTGGAAGTCCTAGCCAGAGCAATTAGGCAAGAAAAAGAAAGAAAAAGCATCCAAATCGTAAAGGAAGAAGTAAAACTGTAACTATTTGCAGGTGACATGACATTATACATAAAAAACCCTAAAGACTCCACCAAAAAACTGTTAGAACTAATAAATTAATTCAGTAAAGCTCCAGGATATAAAATCAATACACAAAAATCTGTTGTGTTTTTATACACTAAAAACAAACTATCAAGAAGATAAATTAAGAAAACAGTCCCACGTACAACTGCATCAAAAAGAATAAAATATCTGGAATAAACCTAACCAAGGTAGTGAAAGACTTGTACACTGAAAACTATAAGACATTAACTAATGAAAGAAATAGAAGAAGACACAAATAAATGGAAAGGTATTCCATGCTCATGGACTGGAAGAATTAATACTGTTAAAATGTCCGTACTATCCAAAACAATCTACAGATTCAGTGCAATCCCTATTAAATTTCCAAGGGCATTTTTCACAGAAACAGAAAAAACAATCCTAAAGTTTGTATGGAACCACAAAAGACCTCAGAGAGCCAAAGCAATCTTGAGAAAGAAGAACAAAGCTGGAGGCATCATGTTCCCTGATTTCAAACTGTATTACAAAGCAGTAGTAATCAAAACAGTATGGTGTTGGCATAAAACCAGACATAGATCAATGAAACAGAATAGAGAGCCCAGAAATAAACCCACACATATATGGTCAATTAATTTATGACAGAGGAGCTAAGAATGTATGATGGGGAAAGGACAGTCTCTTTAATAAATGGAACTGGGAAAACTGGACAGCCACATGTCAAAGAATTAAAGTGAACCACTATCTTACACCACAGACAAAGATTAACTCAAAACAGATTAAAGACTTGAACATAAGACCTGAAATCATCATTTGACATGGATCTTGGCAATGATTTTTTTTTTGTATTTGACACCAAAAACAAAGGCAATAAAAGCAAAAGGAAATAAATGGAATGACTAAAAAGCTTCTGCACAGTAAAGGAACACTGTGCACAACAAATTGAAAAGAAAACCTACCGAATGAGAGAAAATATTTGCAGCTCATACATCTGATAAGGAATTAATTTCCAAAATATACAAAAAACTGATGCAACTCAATAGAAAAAAACCAAACAATCCAATTTAAAAAATGGGCAACAGATCTACATAGGCATTTTTCCAAAGAAGATATACAGATGGTCAACAGGTACATCAAAAGATGCTTCACATCATTAATCATCAGGGAGATGCAAATCAAAACCACAATGAGGGCTTCCCTGGTGGTGCAGTGGTTGAGAGTCCGCCTGCCGATGCAGGGGACACGGGTTCATGCCCCGGTCCGGGAAGATCCCACATGCCACAGAGCGGCTGGGCCCGTGAGCCATGGCTGCTGAGCCTGCGCGTCCAGAGCCCGTGCTCCGCAACAGGAGAGGCCACAACAGTGAGAGGCCCGCGTACCGCAAAAAAAACAAAAAAACAAAACCACAATGAGATACCACCTCACACCTGTTAGAATGCCTATTACCAAAAAGGCAAAGAATAACAATGTTGACAAAGACTTAGAGAAAAGGAAACCCTTGTTCACTGTTGGTGGGAATGTAAATTGGTATAGCCATTATGGAAAACAGTACGGAGGTTCCTCAAAGATTAAAAATAAAACTACCGTATGATCCCACAATTCCACCTCTGAGTATCTATCTGAAGAAAATGAAAACACTAACTCGAAAAGATATCGGCACCCCCATGTTAACTGCAGCATTATTTACAATAGCCAAGATATGGAAACAACCTAAGTGTCCTCAGTGGATGCAAGAATAAAGAAAATATGGTATACACACACTGGAATACTATTCAGCCATGAAAAAGAAGGAAATCTTGCCATGTGCAACAACATGGATGGACCTTGACGGTATCAGGCTAAGTGAAATAAGTCAGACAGAGAAAGACAATTACCATATGATATCACTTACATATGGAATCTAAAACAAAGCCGAGCTCATAGATACACAGAACAGATTGGTGGTTGCCAGAGGTGGGAGGTAGCGGGTGGGTGAAATGAGTGAAGAGGGTCAAAAGGTACAAACTTCCAGTTATGAAATAAATAAGTCATGGGGCTATAATGTACAGCATAGTGACTACAGTTAATAATATTATGCTGTATATTTGAAAGTTGCTGAGAGTAGATCTTAAAAATTCTCATCACACGCACCCAGACCTTTGTAACTATGTATGATGACAGATGTTAACTAGACTTATTGTCGTTATCCTTTTGCAATATATACAAATATTGATTCATCATGTCGTACATCTGAAACTACTATAACATTATATGCCAATTATGCCTCAGGAAAAAAAAAAAGAAAAGGAAATGGTTGAGTCTCTGATCGATTCATGGGCAGGTCCATCAAAGCAGCACAGACTTTTAGTTGAGAGAGTAATAAATGACTTCTGTCTTGGGTCTCTCACACACAGCCAAAAACTTAAATCTAATTCAATCAGTTGCCCTAGACACTCATGAGAATGCAGGGTTGAATGTGTCCAAAGACCTGGTAAGAACAGTTGACTGTTGTTCCCTGGGAAGCTAAAAAGTTATTCTTCTAATATGAGTCTAATTATTCTAATGTAAGTCATACAAATCAAGTTAATCTAAAAGGGATTTTGAATTCATTCTAGTTTTCTGTTATTTTTCTCAATCAACCTACAATGACCAGCATAACTGGTCATGTTTTCACTTTAAGCAGTGGCTTAATATAAAACTCAAATTTCCATTGACAGATGAACGGATAGAGAAGATGTGGTGTGTGTGTGTATATATATATACACACACACACACACAATGGAATGTTACTCAGCCATAAAAGAGAATAAAACTCAAATCTGAGCTTCCTAACTACCAGGGCAAAAAGGGAAAGTATACAGGGTACACAGCTCTTGTTCTTTAATGACAAGAGCACGTAAGTTCATCACAGTAAACAGACATTTTCAGGGTCCTGAGTTCTCAATGTCAGGTTAGAACAGAGTTCCTTGCAGAGAGGGCCATTCTAAACATAACGGATAAAACTCTCAGGGACAGTTTTACAAAAAACATAAATGTCCTATATATGGCAATTTATACTCGGCATTACACTCCCAGTCTTCACTGAGGGTGTAACAGTCAAGCATAGTTGGATGAAAGCAATTCTTTGGGGAAAGCGCTTTTTGGTGATTTGTTTAAATTCAAGGACAAAGTTTGCGGAAATCAATTTTGAAGAAATGTTAAATCCTGAGAGATGGCTCCTTCCCTAGTGCCAGCTACATGATTCTGAAACACCAGGCTTTGGCCCCTATCGTGAGCCCCTAAGATATCGCAGGATATAGGTTTCCTTTCAATTTGATGGATGTAACAACATCCATACTCCCTTTGAAGTCCTACGGTCTTGGTTTCCATTTTGATGATGCCACAAGCACCTGCTTTTACGATGATGAGCAAGTCTCTTTTCTGGGCTGCAGCTGCCCTAGCTGTCAAATGTGGGGGGTGGATGAGTACACTTTTAGGGTCCTTACTGTTCCTTTGGCATCCAAAGCTAAAGGTTTCTACACAGACCATTCAGCTAGAGGTTCTAAAAGTGGGTCTCACAGCCCTCAGACATGTTTTCTCTGTGGGTCCACACTGTGTATTAACAAAACAAAACAAAACAAAACAAAACAGAGTTTTGCCAACATGCTTTAAAATCAGATTTTGTCCAAGAATTCAGATTAGAAATATTTGAAGGTTGGCAACTCTGAGCACGAATGGCTATAATTACCTGGACCTGAGTGGCAGATGCCCCTTTTCAGTAGGTGCCCTGGTCTGTCCTGCTTCCTCCATCTATATCCAGGTCTCTGCAACCAGATGGGTGGTGACCTGGGGTAAACTCTGAGCCATGTGGCTTTCTGCAGAGATCCCGGAACCAACAGGGTCATGTGTATAGGACTGCGGCCTTCCTAGTTCTCTCAGCGGGGCCCGCCCGCTGGGTGATGCTGGCAGTGGAAACAGTCTGCAAGACGACACACCTCACCGGCGTGCTCCTCACCCCAATGTGCCCACGCCAGCCACACCGTGTACGTGAGGGGCAGCTGCCCAGCTTCCAGGACGGCTTCAGTGCCCTGAACCCAGCTCAGGGAGGTATCCGTCCTTCTCTCATGTCACTCCTACCCAAACAAGCCCCTTGTCACTTGAACACAACTTCCCAGGGTTACAACGTTCAAGCCACAGTATCTGATTTCACAACTGCCTTGGCTCCTTACCCAAGGTGAGGAGTGTTTATTTTTCTAAATTAGAGCAAGTTTCATTGAGTCTGAAGGACTTTGCAGCCGTGCTGCAGATAAGTGACTGTAATTGTCCCTCTGCCTCAGGCAACCAGCCTGGCAGGTGACTTCAGAACGCACGAAAGTACCTCCTGCAGGATGAAGAGACAGGACACCTTGCTCGCTCTACACCCCGGATGCAACCAACACTGCGGGCACCAGCTGCAGGAGGGATGGAGCACCTAGGGCGGTGTAGACGATCAAGTGTAGACGAACAGTCCCTTGCCGTCTGTAGAGTGGCCACAGGCCCCACGTACACTCCTCTCCATCCCCCGCCCCAATGTTCTGGAAGCTTGTTCCATGCTGATGGCCTCAAATTAACGAACTAGTCCCCCAACGACTTAAACAGCACAATTCACAGAGAACTCATACTCCTGCCCGAGTACTTCAAGGCCTCTCTGTAGTATATTTCATATTTTAAATAGACTCACTTTTTTTTTTTTAACTCAAATTCCTTTGGAATGGTCACTTTCTATCACTCCCGTAGGCGAATAAATCTGTATTTTTCGAACACATCTAGAAGTCAATGCACAACTTTTAAATTAAAAGAAAGCTGTTCACGCACTACAGGGACCCCTCGCAGTACAGGGACCACAGTGGGAAAGACAGTGGTCCGAGGCAGGACAGCGGGTACCACGTCGGAGGTTCCCAGCCCACTCGTGTGCCCGCCCGTGGCAGCCTGGCTCCCTCACCTGTCCGGTAGCCCGTGCTGTTGAGGTACACGGCAAAGGTGCGGCTCTCGTGCTGCGACTGCCAGGAGGGCGAGGAGCAGTTCTCATTGTTGGTGTAGGTGTTGTGGTTGTGGACGTACTTCCCGGTGAGGATGGAGGAGCGCGAGGGGCAGCACATGGGCGTGGTCACGAAGGCGTTGATAAAGTGCGCCCCGCCCTGCTCCATGATGCGCCGTGTCTTGTTCATCACCTGCATGGAACCTGCAACCAGAGCGGAAGTGACATGTGAGCCAGTTTTCCAACGAGTGCGTCCCAGTCGGGCACCAAACAATTAGAGGTGGGTTCTGAGTGGTCCTCAACAGGGCAGCACCCCCATCCTGGGGGAGGGGAGTGTATGTTGGAAATCTCCAGGGGCAGATTGGGGGGCACCCCTGGCATTTCTGGGCAGCGGCCAGCAATGCACAATTGGATGGTCCTGTGCAATGAGGAAGTACCCTGGGTCCCCAGTTCCACTAGACATTCATGGAGGCGGGTAGGTAAAAACCTGCTTATAAGTTATCTGAGCCTAGTAAAGAACTCTTGTCTTGCATAAACAGAACATCTTTTTTTTTGCAGGGTATTAATATATGCTGACTTTTTTTTCTGGAAAGCAACCACTATGTAAACAGAGAGATTATACTTTGTTTCATCTGGAACTTCCCCAAGAATTGTTCCGTCTTAATGAAATCCGATCACGTCAACCTGGCAACCCCTCCCCCCTCCACCTTCTCTCCGAATACTTCTCAGCGGACATGCTCTGCATCAGTCATAACCCACTGTCGTCGCCTTTGTCCACATGGTCCTTCCAGCTTGGAACCCACTTCCCATCTCCCCGCCCCCCCAGATCTGACCCATCAGTACAGTCGCACCTCTTCTCATGGCTCTTTTTTTAAAAATAGATTTATTTATGTATTTAGTTTTGGCTGCGTAGGCTCTTTGTTGCTGTGGCGAGCGTTGCAGTGCGCAGGCTTCTCATTGTGGTGGCTTGTCTTTGTTGCTGAGCACGGGGTCTAGGTGCGTGGACTTCAGTAGTTGTGGTTCACGGGCTCTAGGGCGCAGGCTCAGTAGTTGTGGTGCACGGTCTTAGTTGCTCCGTGGCATGTGGGATCTTCCCGGACCAGGGCTGAAACCCGTGTCCCCTGCGCTGGCAGATGGATTCTCAACCACTGCGCCACCAGGGAAGCCCTTTTTTTTTTTTTTTTTTTGGCTTCTGGCTTCTGATTCCCTTGAACTCTTATCACGCATGTATTATTAGGACTTAATGATAAACCACTAGGTATGGTGATTTCACTCATGCCTATTCTTGTTTTTCAATGAAGCTGTGAGCAGAGCAAGGTATAGGAAGGAAAGGAATTTGTGTGGAAACCCTACTGTGTGCCGGTGCCTGCACACTGCCTGCTCCACTGAGGGCTCCAGGAGCTCAAAGACTGCGTGCCTTGCTCAGAGCCAAATCCCCAATGCCCCTACAGTGTGTGACACACAGTAGGTACTCAATAAACGTGTGAAGAATGGATGTGAAATCGTATACCATGGCTGGTACCCAGATACTTAGTAGGTTGAACAGAAATATTCAACGGAAATCCTTTTTCTTTTCCTTCTAAGGCCATCCTCTGTTTTTTTCTTTTCCTTGCAGTTCTTAGGGTCTATAGTGGGTTGAATGATGGTCCACCCTCCAAAGATAAGCCCCTGTCCCAAGTCCTGGCACCTGTGAATAGGACCTAATTTGGCCAAGGGTCTTCGCAGAGGTACTAAAGGATCCTGAGGTGACATCGTCGTGGATTACCTGGGTGGGCCCGAAATCCAAGGACAAGTGTCCTTCCAAGAGACAGAAGGAAAAAGACACACAGACACGGCGGGGAAGGCCATGTGAAGATGGAGGCAGAGACTGGAGGGATGCCACAAGCCAAGGAGCTCCTTGGGCCTCCAGGAGCTGGGTGAACTGAGAAGGATTCACGCCCGCGCCTTTGCAGGAATCAGAGCCCTGCCAACGCCTTAATTTCACACTTCTGTCTCCACAATCGTGAGGGAGCAAATTTCTGTTGTTTTAAGCCACCTGGTTGACGGCAATCTGTTAGGACAGCAGTAGGAAACCAATCCAGGGTCTACCAGGCATTTGAAGTTCTTGCCAGGGAGCTGCTGATCCCAATTCACCAACTAGCTCACCCCCTAGTGACCTGAAAACAACAAATCAGACCCACCTTGGCACTCTGTCCCTAAAGGCTAAGAGTGAAATGGAGATTTACATGATTCTTTTATCCCATCTTTCCACCAAACAGGGAAGGAAACAGCTAGAGCTTCCCTGAGGCAAACATAGATCATATTTCTTCACTGTTTCAAACCATCTGGCAGCTTCCCATCACACTCAGAAGAAAACCCCAATTCCTTACTGTGGCCTAAGAGCCTTCCAGACCGGCCCTCCATGCCAACCTACCTCCCGTGTTTCTTTGACCTCATCTCTTCCCTCTCCCTTGCTCCCCTGGCTACACTGGCTTCTTTGTTTCTCAAGGGCTCCAAGCTCATCCCTGCCCCAGGATCTTTGCACTTGCTCTTGCCTCTGCCTGGGACTCCCTCTCCGACACTTCACTTTGCTGGCTTGTCCCATTATTCAGATCTCAACGTAGAGGTCACCTCCTCAACAAGGCCTGGCCGACCTCCCCATCAGAAGGAGCCCCCTGTTTACTTGCTATCATACCAATGTCTGTTTGTTCTTAGCATTTCTGTCCTTCTGAAACAGTCTTCTTTACAAGTTCACTTGTTTATGACCTGCCTTTGCTTCTGCACGGAGAGTTCTGGGTGATCCAGGGCACTGTCCACCCTACCCCCAGGAACATACAGACGATGCTCTGTAACATCTCACTGAACGACCGAAGGAAACAGAGCGGAGCCTGCCCTTTCGAGCCCAGTGCTGAGGCAGGTTTATAAGGGACGCCCACCGGGAGCCAGCTGTGTTCCCTGAGGCTCTTGGCCGAGGTCAGCCCAGTGGATAGAGGAAAGAACCGGCTTTTTGTCTCAACAGGAATCGTCAGGCCTGGAACTACATGAACATCTGTTGTCAAGGTCACATGCCCTCCTGAGAAGTCCCCGAGGGTCCCACCTGTAACTGGTGGCAATTATAGGGTTTCTGCCAGGTGTGACGTCTCCCTCTGGAGGGGACGGAGGAGGTGAGCTTTCCAACGCCGCCCTCCACCAGCTGGTGCGAACTCATCAGAACCTGCAGAGGGAGCGGGCCACGGCCTCAGGGTCCAGCAGAGCCCCAGGCCCCACTGGCACTGGGGTGCATCCTTCCAGCCTCCTTCAGGTTATGCCTCAAATGTCACATATCTGATTCCATTTATATGTGGAATCTAGAAAAATGGTACAGATGAACCTATTTGCAGGGAGAAATAGACACGCAGATGTAGAGAATGGACGGGTGGACACAGAGGGGGAAGGGGAGGGTGGATGTATTGCGAGGTTAGGGTTTACATATATATGCTACCAGGTGTAAAATAGATAGCTAGCGGGAACCTGCTGCCTAGCCCAGGGAGCTCAGCTCGGCTCTGTGATGCCGTAGATGGGTGGGATGGGGGTGGGGTGGGAGGGAGGTCCAAGAGGGAGGGGATATACGAATACTAGAGCTGATTCCCTTTGTTGTACAGCAGAAACTAACACAACATTGTAAAGCAATTATACTCTAATAAAAAAAAAAAGGTCACATATCTGAGAGGCCTTCCCTGGCCTCACACTGAAACTGCCGCCCCTCCTTCCAGCACCCCTACACCCCCTCCCTGCTTCACTTGCTCCCCAGCACTTACTGCCCTCGGACAGTTCTCTTATTTGCATGTTGCCCACTGATCCCACCGGACAGCTCCACGGGGGCAGAGATCTAGGCTTACTTTGTTCACTGTTGTCCTCCCAAGCCCAGAACAGTGCCTGGTACATAGTGACTGCTCAGCAAATATCTGCTAAATTAACAAAAAAAATTATCTCACTCTTTGCGTTTCCATATAATTCAGGAGCCCACGCTGGTTTGTGTCCATGATATGCACGCGCGTGTGTGTGTGTGTGTGTGTGTGAGTGTGTGTGTGTGTGTGTGTGTGTGTGTGTCGTGTGCAGTGGATTTAAAAAATTTGACTTTAAAAAGCACCAGATGATGTGCACTCTACTGTGCCACACTCCCCAGCCCTCTCTATAGTCTTACACCAACTGTGCCCATTCACATTACCTGCCTGGTCCCTGAACGCCCTGGTTTGGCCACTCTTAATATAACTTAGCTGTTGAGACAGCTCCGACTTGTCCCTGGGGTAGAGGGCAGTGTTCTACGTCAATAACAATCATTACCATTAATGTGGTGACTGTCACTGGCTGAACGTTTGCCGTATGCACTGTGCTGGGCACACAATGTGCATCGTGTTACTTAATCCTCCCAACAAACCATTTAACAGAAGAGGGAACTGAGCACAGGAGTTAAATGACTGGTCACAGCCACAGAGCTGGGGAAGTGGGATGTGAGGACTCCAACCCAAGCTTGTCTGACAGCAGAGGTGGACGCTGGGTGTCACGTTCAGGAAAGGTCCAGTTTATAGCACGCAGGAGGTGGTGATAATGAACCCAGGAAGGGCACAGAGGTCCTCACACACTTGGTCAACTCTCGGCTTCCATGAGGCTCAGAATCGTCCCCTGGACTATCAGGTCCCCTCATCATCCCAGAGGTGACTTTAGCTGGCACACCAGTGAGACTGGCACAGGGTCACATCGCCAAATGCCAGGGACCCCAGCGGTGGGAAAGTGATTCCCGTTCACTCTTTCTGATCAACTCCAGGAGAAAGTCTCGGGTGGCTGCGGTCACGTGGTCACGTCCTTAACACCCTCACGCCTCCTATTTCAACAGGAAGAGCCCCGGCCACCCGGCTGGAGCTCTGGGCGGGCAGCTGTGTTAGCTTATACTGGATTGCCCGATTTAATTTCCTTTGACTTAGGGCAAGCGATGCTAGCTTCTCTCATTTAGGGCAGTGGAATCCTGTTCTTAAAAAACAATCACGTCTGTTTAAAAAAAGTAAATAGTAGTACAGGTGGCGAGGTGGCAAGGTGAGGGGATGGCTGGCGTTTGGCACAACCTGCAACTGTCTACCCGGTGACGTTACTGGCTAAGAGACACCTCGGGTGTACCCTGAGCCCCTCCCCTCTCCTCCAGTGACACAGGCGACGATCTTGGCTACTCCTTGGTCCCAGCTGTCTGTTCCCACATCCAATCCATCAGCAAAGCCTGGTGTTCTTTCTTCAAAGAACATCGAGACTCAGAGTCCTGTCGCCTCCTCGCCGGGCAGCGGTCATCCTCTTTCCTCTGAATTAGGTCAGCTGCTTCCTGCCTGGACTCCGGCCATTCATTCCCCGAGGAGTAGCCAGAAAGCCTCCTCTCCTCGGCACTCTCCGTGGCTCCCACCCACTCGGAGAGCAGAGTCCCCGCGGCTGTCCGCAGGCCCTGCGGGCTCCGGGCCCCCTTCCGCACCCCGTCTCCGCAGCCACGGCAGCCTCACTCCCGCCTCAGAGCCTTTGCCCGTGCTGTTCCTCCCGCTGGGAACGCCTTTCCCCAGCACCTCCAGGGTCCGTGCCCTCACCCCCTTCTTGTCTCTACTCAAAAGGTCTCTTCTTGGGGGGAGGGGGGACATACGGGTAGGGGATTGAGAGGTACAAACTATTAGGTATAAAATAAACTACAAGGATATACTGTACAACACGGGGAAATACAGCTCACATTTCACTGTAGACGGAGTATAACCTCTAAAAACTGTGAATCACTACCTAGTATGCCTGTAACTTAATACGGTACAGCAACTATACTTCAATTAGAAGAATAAAAGTTCTCTTCTTAGTGAGGCCCGCCCTGCCCACCACATCCACAATTTTACTCCCCTGCCCGATATTTCACATCCTCTTCCTTGTTTTACATTTTCAACGCTGCACGAGTTGCTCTAACACGTTATACACTTTGGCACATTTACATATTTATCTTGCTGGTCACCCCCCTGCAGCCCTAGATGTCACAGCCATGAGAGCTAGGGCCACTGACCACACCTCACAGCCCTGAAGCCTAGAACAGTGCCCGGCACATAGTAGGTGTTCAATAAATATTGCTCGAAAGCATGAATCTAGGGCGCTCCAGGCAGAATCAAGCCTTTGACTGCTGTTCACAGACTGAAGAGAAAGAAGGAAGCAGCTGGTAGTGAGGACTTGGCCCTGCGCAGGCTCCAGAGACTGCAGAAAGGACAAAGCTGGCCATCCACCCGACCTGTCAGACCCTTCTGGAAGGCAAGGGGGCCGCCACCTGGTGAATAATTCACCTGCAGTCAGCAGCCTTGAATGCTGCGTTGGCCAAAGGCAAACTGCCGGAGGAACCGTTTCTTTCTTTTAATGGGCTCCAAACCAGGGTCTCAAAGCCCTTGCACCGCCATCCTCCTTATTGCAAGGCAAATGAATGATGGTCCACTCTTTCCAGCAGTTCCCCGCACCTGTCTGCTCGGGGCGCTCACCCCGGCCCAAATAAGCCGGCTGAAGGGGAGCTGTGTCAATCCACTATTAAAGCACAATTTAACGGTGCCCTGAAATGACAGCCGCACCTGTGCGTAAGCAGCACGACATGTTAAGCCTCCCCTTGGGGACCGTAACCTGTTTTATTAAAGCTGCCACGTTGACGAGGCTCGATAAATCCACATCTGGAACAGGAAAACATATGATCTAATCTCCTTGCCCAGCACAGACCTAATGCAGATGGACAGCTCTGAGGGGAGGGAAGGGCCCGGAAGACCAGGCCACACAGAAATAAAAAGGCCAGCCAACCAAAACTTCTGTCGTCCAACACAAGCCTGGGGACATGCAGACGAAAACAGACCTGGCTTCTTTCCGTGATCAAACCTTCCGCCCTCGCTGGGCCAGGGTGAGGTCACCCTGACACCTTCCTCGGTGACTCTAATAGACTGCGGAGGCCTCACCGCCCCCCTATGATGGCGACTTAAGTTCTGGTGCCCAAACCACTCACCCGCCAGAAACACGGTGCTTCCTCCACGTACTCATCCGCCCGTCCCCTTTCTGATTGCTTTTGCGGGGGGCTCTCAGTGTACCACCTGGGCTACTATTTATTTGATTGGATATTTTTCTCTAATGTGACTTTAAAAAAATAAACTTTCATCTCAACCCAAGTAACTATGTGAAATTCTGGATTTGATGTGCTTAGATTTTTTTTTGGGGTGCATATCGAAAGAAGTTTGTAAGTAGTAAAATCAATGTTTGTCGACCTGTCACACAAGATGATTTCGTGCACGGCCTGTGTCCTAAAAAGGCATTTTGGGAGATGCTGATTTAATGTGCTCTCCTAAAGGTTTGGGTCAGGGCAACTGCTATCTCTGGGGACTTAGCAGGTGCTGGGGGCTCTCAAGATTCAAAATATGACCCAATTTTGGCCATTCCTGGGACTTGGGTGGCTCACATCTACTTTCTGTCCTAGAGCTCTGTGTCAACTAGGAGAAGATGCACCCTACGTGCCACCCCCGCCCCAAGACAAAGTCCTGCGGCCCCCAACTTGGGTGGCCTTACATAGGAGGCATTGGTTTTGATGGATAACTAAAGAGATGATGTTTTCTGATGTTTGTTTTCTTAAAATTATAGGTAAATAATTAGAGTCTGTGATGTCGGACCCTCCTTGGGAAGTAGTGGGAGATGAGACACGGTTAGCAAACCCAGGGTCTTGACTTAAATCTATGTTTAACCATGGCTTTTTCTTACCTAGACTATTGCAGAATTTTAACTGAGAAAAATATATGCAAAGCCTTTAGTTCAATGCTTGGCATACAGAAAGGACTCAAAACATGTTAGCTTTTAAAAGTTTAAATTACAGCAGCTCCCAACTATATATGGTGTAACACAGGGCTCACAAGTCAAGCGCCTTTGGACAGACTCTTGTCTGCGTGTGTTGGATTTAGGTCTGCTCAGAAGTGTTTAAAAATCGGAATTAATTGCTAACTTTTATTTGGGAGATTTCACATCAATCCTGATTTCAGGCTTTGCATGAAAATACACAGATCTGGGCTTGATGGGCCCACAGGTGGGTGGATCTGAGTAGCAAAGGCTGGCTTCAGAAGGGCTCCCCTCCGGTTCTGCATGGCCCCCATCAGGGCCACTTCCCTCATCTGTGGTACCAGCCTGGCCCTGCAGGCACTGGGTTTGCAACCGGTAGCTGATTCTACTCCAGCTGAACTGACCAGCTAAGTAAACTCGCAAAGTAACACTGTGGCCTGGAGACCCACAGAGCCCAGGCTTTAAGGGAGCGAAGAGGGGGTGTGGGTTTGGGTAAAGGCTGGTACAGAGCCTTGACCAGGACAGGCCGGGGGTGGGGGCCGTGAGCTCGGTGGGGAAGCACGTGTGTCCTATACCACCTCGTGGTGCCCATCATTTAACCACACACCCCCTGCTGGGGGCGCTGCCCCTTCGGGGTACCCTTGCTCCTGATCTCTGGTGTGGCTGAGACCCCAGGTTGCCCACCAATAACTGTTTCCCCTTCTTCCTTATTAACACGCCCTGATTTTAATCTTCAACACACCCAGCTAGGAAACCGCATTTCCCAGACTCTCTTGTAGCTACATGTGGGAGTGGTCCTTCCTTTAACCTTCCAGATCCACTGTCTGCCTCGTTCTCCAGCCCAGGGAGCTGACCTGGATGGGCTGTATCCACAAGTGGCTTTATACTCTGGCTTTGGACTAGGTTTGGCTAATGGGGGGTCCTGGCAGGAGATCCGCAAAAGGAAGAACTGAGGTTTGGGTATGGATTCCTCCATCTTGCTCCCTGTGGTGTCAACAGAGGGTGACAGCTCCTACTGAATGGCCCTGTGCCATGAGTTTCCAGCATCATTTGCTGCCCTCACCCTCTTGGTCTTGGAGTGGGGATGACCCCACTGTTACTAACTAGCCTTGCGTGCTGCACTATCACTAGTGATCTCCCCACACTTGCTCGTACCTTAGCAAAAAAGTTAAACCCTCCTTGAATAACTCAAGTTTGAATGTGTCTTGTATTTCCTGCTGAGATTGTGTGGCTAATTAAATAAGTTCTGTCCGTGTTGTAGGTGATGTTTGGGATGCGGTTCTTAAAGGGAGCTGACTTAACTTGAAGGTCCATCCTTTTTGCCCTTTCTGCTTCCTCCTCCTCCTTGCTGCCCGGAATGTGGCTGTGATAGCTGGAGCTCCAGCAGCTATTCTGAATGATGAAGGAAGGTGACCTTAAAGATGGAAGCCACACAGTAAGCATAGTAGAATACAAAAGTAGAGAAGGAGCTTGGGTCCCTCATAACCTTGAAGCCACCAGGCTGGCCCTGAACTGCCAACTTCCAGACATTTTTATGTGAGTAAGAAGCAAAACTCTGTCTTGTTTAAGCCACTGTTATAATTTCTTATACATGCAGCCAAACCTAATGCTGACACACTTAGCTTCCAGAACTTAAGTGATCTCCTAAGTGTTGCTGAATTAAAAAGAAAAAACGTTGCAGGAATGTGCTTGGCAAGTTGAACACCAGGGTGGGTCCACATGAGCCTCTCTTCTTCCTGAGATAACCTGCATCTACATGTTTTTCTAACTCCAGTGAGCAGCGGCAGGAATGTCAGGACTTGGTATCTCAGAGAGGCTACACTGGAAGTTACCACCGATCTGGCGTCCGGAATCTGGGCACACTATCCTGGGCTTCCAGCCATTTGGCCCCTGCAGAGCACCCAAGCCTGCAATTTAGAATTGATTTCTGGATATCAGGCTGCAGCACAGGGTGTGGTTTCCTCGTGTTCACAGATGGAAAGAGGCAAACAAATGCCTGGCCAGAAGCCCCCCTGAGCCTCTCTCTCAAGAGCCAGCCTCTCCTACAAGACAGCCCTCCAGGCTGAAGGCTGCCGTTTGCAGGATCACAGGCCCCTCTGAGAACCCAGTGAGGGTCTCCGACCCAGGAAAGCACAAACAGGCTCACGATCTGCATATAATTCCCACCCTCCCCCACTCCAGGCCCATCCAGGCCTGGGCCTCCCCCCTGAGCTCCTGTCTCTGAAGGCTGGCTGCCTTGGACAGCTCCTCTTGGCTTTTCGTGGGCATCTGCAACTTACCAGGTCCAGAACTGAGCTCCAGACCATAGCTCTTCCCCATCTCTGTAAACAGAAAATCCCTCCTTGCAGTTGTTCCGACCAAAACCTTGGAGTTATTCTGGACTCTTCTCTCCCACTCCACAACAGATCCATGAGCACATCTTATCAGCTCCACCCTCTAACTCTGGGCAGCGTCTGACTACTTTCTCCACTCTGGTCTGAACCACCATCATCTTGTGCTTGGACCATTGCAGTAGACCCCTCACTTCTCCGACTATATCTCTTCAATCTATTCTCCATAAAACAGCCAAAGGAGTCTTATTAACACGTAAGTCAGGTGATGTCAATGTCCTTGCTCGTGTCCATCTCATTTAGAAAGCCACAGTCCTCCCTCCGGTTCAAAGGCCCTGCATGATCCCCCTCCCCCCCCCCCCCCCCCCGCCATTGCCTCTCAGACCTCATCTCTTCCCGTCTCTTTTGCTCACACTGCTTTGCCATTGTGGGCCATCTGCTGCTCTGGGAGCCTGCTGGGACTGCTTCTGCTTCAGGGCCTTTGCATTCACTGTTCCCTCTGCCTGGAATGCTCTTCCTGGGGGAGGTTCCTTGACTCATTCCCTTACCTTCTTTGCCTAAATTTCCCTTTCTCAGTGAGGCCGCCCTACATAAAATCACAACCCTCCCTTTCCCCTCCCCTCCTTGCTGACTTCCCTTCCTTTCTTTTTAATATATTTTTCAGAGCGATTGGGAAAATCTCTGTGTTTGGATGACCTTTGGAGACCAACAGGGTCTCCTTAACCCTCAGACACAAGAGTTACTGCCAGGTGGCAGTTACATAAGCGTGGCCCCAACGTTCAAAGCCCGTGACTCACACTCGAGAAAGTCCTTTCCTTTTCTAGTCTCCATCCTGTTGATTATGTCCAGGAGAGAGTCTCAGGGAGGGGCTGCCTCACCTTTAACGCCTCTCTCAAAACTGCCCATCACCTTTTTTTTTTTTTTTAACACCTTTATTGGAGTATAATTGCTTTACAATGGTGTGTTAGTTTCTGCTTTATAACAAAGTGAATCAGCTATACATATACACATATCCCCATATCTCCTCCCTCTTGCCTCTCCCTCCCACCCTCCCTAACCCACCCATCTAGGTGGCCACAAAGCACCGAACTGATCTCCCTGATCTCCCTGTGCTATGTGGCTGCTTCCCACTAGCTATCTATTTTACGTTTGGTAGTGTATATATGTCCATGCCACTCTCTCACTTCCTCCTAGCTTACCCTTCCCCCTCCCCGGTCCTCAAGTCCATTCTCTAGTAGGTCTGTGTCTTTATTCCCGTCTTACCCCTAGGTTCTTCATGACCTTTTTTTTTTCTTTCTTAGATTCCATATATATGTGTTAGCATACGGTATTTTTCTCTTTCTGACTTACTTCACTCTGTATGACAGACTCTAGATCCATCCACCTCACTACAAATACCTCAATTTTGTTTCTTTTTATGGCTGAGTAATATTCCATTGTATATATGGTCACCTTATCTTCGATAAAGGAGGCAAGAATATACAGTGGAGAAAAGACAGCCTCTTCAATAAGTGGTGCTGGGAAAACTGGACAGCTACATGTAAAAGTATGAGATTAGATCACTCCCTAACACCATACACAAAAATA
Organism: Aethalodelphis obliquidens; assembly: GCF_003676395.1. Classification (NCBI taxonomy): domain Eukaryota; kingdom Metazoa; phylum Chordata; class Mammalia; order Artiodactyla; family Delphinidae; genus Aethalodelphis; species Aethalodelphis obliquidens. The sequence goes on along the minus strand of NW_020837986.1, from coordinate 55,411 downwards.
AGCTCAAAATGGATTAAAGACCTAAATGTAAGGCCAGAAACTATCAAACTCTTAGAGGAAAACATAGGCAGGACACTCTATGACATAAATCACAGCAAGGTCCTTTTTGACCCACCTCCTAGAGAAATGGAAATAAAAACAAAAGTAAACAAATGGGACCTAATGAAACTTAAAAGCTTTTGTGCAGCAAAGGAAACCATAAACAAGACCAAAAGACAACCCTCAGAATGGGAGAAAATATTTTCAAATGAAGCAACTGACAAAGGATTAATCTCCAAAATTTATAAGCAGCTCATGCAGCTCAATAACAAAAAAACAAACAACCCAATCCAAAAATGGGCAGAAGACCTAAATAGACATTTCTCCAAAGAAGATATACAGATGGCCAAGAAGCACATGAAAAGCTGCTCAACATCACTATTAGAGAAATGCAAATCAAAACTACAATGAGATATCATCTCACACCAGTCAGAATGGCCATCATCAAAAAATCTAGAAACAATAAATGCTGGAGAGGGTGTGGAGAAAAGGGAACACTCTTACACTGTTGGTGGGAATGTAAATTGATACAGCCACTATGGAGAACAGTATGGAGGTTCCTTAAAAAACTAAAAATAGAACTACCATATGACCCAGCAATCCCACTACTGGGCATATACCCTGAGAAAACCATAATTCAAAAAGACTCATGTACCAAAATGTTCATTGCAGCTCTATTTACAATAGCCCAGAGATGGAAACAACCTAAGTGTCCATCATCCGATGAATGGATAAAGAAGATGTGGCACATATATACAATGGAATATTACTCAGTCATAAAAAGAAACGAAATTGAGCTATTTGTAATGAGGTGGATAGACCTAGAGTCTGTCATACAGAGTGAAGTAAGTCAGAAAGAGAGAGACAAATACCGTATGCTAACACATATATATGGAATTTAAGAAAAAAAAATGTCATGAAAAACCTAGGGGTGAAACAGGAATAAAGATACAGACTTACTAGAGAATGGACTTGAGGCTATGGGGAGGGGGAAGGGTGAGCTGTGACAAAGCGAGAGAGAGGCGTGGACATATATACGCTACCAAACGTAAGGTAGATAGCTAGTGGGAAGCAGCCGCATAGCACAGGGAGATCAGCTCGGTGCCTTGTGACCGCCTGGAGGGGTGGGATAGGGAGGGTGGGAGGGAGGGAGATGCAAGAGGGAGGAGATATGGGAACATATGTATATGTATAACTGATTCATTTTGTTGTGAAGCTGAAACTAACATACCATTGTAAAGCAATTATACTCCAATAAAGATGTTAAAAAAAAATAAAAAGGCAAATTCAAATAATGTGGTTAGATGGGCTAATCACTCATAAACATTATAATGGGAAAGTCTATCCAATTCTTTGAAGATGACTTACAGAAATGCAGACAAAGAAAGAGTTGGAATTAGCAATTCTTGATTTACAAGTTGACTCTAGAAAAACAGAAGCATAACTGAAAGCAACTCAAAATCCACTCAGACTCTTTCCTATTTTCCCTCAGACATTTGCAGATATTGTTAAAAAAAATCAGGACATTGGAAGTACAATTGTACTTCACCTAAGAAATAGAAGGAAAAATTTAAATAGTAAATACCCTAGATTTCTGCTAATAGACAAATAAGCTCCAAAATTTTTTTTTTTTTTTTTGCGGTACGCGGGCCTCTCACTACTGTGGCCTCTCCCGTTGCGGAGCACAGGCTCCGGACGCACAGGCTCGGCGGCCATGGCTCACGGGCCCAGCCGCTCCGCGGCATGTGGGATCTTCCCGGACCGGAGCACGAGCCCGTGTGCCCTGCATCGGCGGGCGGACTCTCAACCACTGCACCACCAGGGAAGTCCATGCTCCAAAACTTTTAAGAGAAAAATTGTGTACTTTCCCTTGAAGATGTAAATCTTAACCGTGCTTTTAAAATGTAAACAGCTAAGAAGGAAATTAAAACTCTGCCTAGACTAGAAAATAAAGAATAAGGAACTATTTGGAAATTGGGCAAATAAAAAACCTTAAGTATCTTTCTCACAATTACCCATATTATGGTTAAAATTTTAAAATAAAATTATAAGTTCTGTAAAAAAAAAAAAAAAAGAATGAAATTAGAACACTCCCTAACACCATACACAAAAATAAACTCAAAATGGATTAAAGACCTAAATGTAAGGCCAGACACTATCAAACTCCTAGAGGAAAACATAGGCAGAACACTCCATGACATAAATCACAGCAAGATCCTTTTTGACCCACCTCCTAGAGAAATGGAAATAAACCCAAAAATAAACAAATGGGACCTAATGAAACTTCAAATCTTCTGCACAGCAAAGGAAACCATCACCTTTTATAACAAAGTCATCCAGGCCTCGGCCTCAGGGGAGGCAACATCTTGCTGAGAGGTGAAAACACTGCTGTTCTCATTAGACTTTGTCTTGCAGTGACCTTCACTAGTATCCACTAGTGAAAAACCACTAGATACCAGTGTTTCATATACAGTCATAATTAAAGCTTCCTGTTAAAATAATACTTAAGCTTCAAAAGGTAAGTCCAGTTCAAGTCATAGAACAGACGGTCCTGGGATGTCGCAAATACTCTCTTGCTCCAGGCAAGGACCATGTCCAACTCATCTTGGTGTCTCAGAGCCTGTTCCAGGCCTGGAGGCTCACCAAGGGTTTGCCTGGATTGAATTAAACTAGTAAACCCGGCAGAGTCCACTGGTTTCAAGGCCTATTTGAAGGACACATGCAAACGAGACCTTGGCTTCTGTATTCTTCTCCCTCTTCTACCCTCCTGGTAAAGAGGGTGGCCAAGACCCTGCTGGTCTCCAAGGGTCATCCAAACACAGGGATTTTCCCAATCACTCTGAAAAATACATTAATAATGGAGGCCACTTACTGACCAATACGCCCTGGAACCTGTTCCCCTGGGCACTGGACACTTTCAAATGACAACTCAGGGAGGCATGTTAAATGTACCTCCCTCACAATTAGGAAACAGAAAGAGCCCCTCTTCTGTGCTGTGTCCCATACCAGCTCTCTCATCCAGACCCTAATTAGGATGGATGGCTGTTCTCCGCCCCGGGACTGGAATAAAGGCCTGGAATCATCTTAGTTGCGAAGTCTCCAGCCCCAAGAACCATCAGAACTGCCGCCTGGATGAGCAGAAAATAGCAGACGATAAATTTTTTAGGACTACCCTCTGTGTGCCAGTTGTTGCTGACTGTGAGATAATGTGCTGGCCTTTTGGGGGAACATGCATTATTGATCTGGGTCTGTCTGGTGGTTTATAAAAATCCCCCCCTCCCCCCTCTACCACCTTGCCATCAACCCTCACCTCCTAAAAGAAGCACAGCCTCCTCCAGATGCTGTTGGAGGGGCTGTGGCTCCTTCGCAGAAGGGAAGACTTGTAGGTACCGATCTGTGCGAGTGCTGTGGGGGGAAAGTGACAGAGGGATCCAAACCTACTGCGTCCACTTCCCAGAATTTATCTTTCAGAAATCCTCGCTCACCTATGCAAAGATGCACGTATAAAGACATTCTCAGCAACGGTATTGGTAATAGTGGAAACTACTAACAAACACACTCCCAATCTGGAAAGAAGTGAATAGCCATCCCAGGAGACTGGTTAAGTAGAGGAGTGGTTAAGACCACAGGCTCTGGGTTCAAATCTCATTTAGCCACGTTCTAGCTGTGTGACCTTGGACGAGTGACTTCATTTCTCTGGGCCTCAGTCTCTCCATCTAAAGTGAAGAGGATGGATCTGGGTGTTGTAAGTTAGCCCTGGTTTTCTCTGCTTTCCTCTCTCCCACGTCCTCATCACACCTGGCGGCCCTTTCCTTATATTTGCATATGCTGCTGGCTTTATTTGAGAGTCACAGGTGCAAACTTACAATCAGATTCTGACACGAGGCTTAGTTAGATCACGCAGCTGCAGCAAAAATGCGGCGCTCCTAAGAGTGCATGTTCAATCATTCACCTTGGTTCCAGCCAAAGATCTAGGAGTCGCCACTAATGCTCCTCCTTTCCTCACCACCCACAGCCCCCGTCCAACCCGTTCATGCATGTCTTCCGGGTTCCACTGTTCCTGCCCTGGTCCAGGCTTCCATCCTCGCCTGCCCCGTTATGGTCCTGTCCTCCTAATGTCATTTATTTCAACGTAACAGCCAGAGGGATCCTACTGGAACCTAAGTCAGGTCACAGCCCCTCCTTTGCTCAAGGCCCATTTTCACTCATGTCTGTTTCACTAAGAATAAAACTCAAAACCCTCACCATGGCTGCAAGGTCCCGCACGACCTGGCCTCATCTCTCTCCACTTATACCCGGGGTCCCTCCACCTGGCTCACAGGCATTCTTTCTGTCCCAACCCACCCAGCTCATTTCTAACTGTCTTTGCCTTTCCTGTTCTCTCCAGCTGGAGGGATCCTTCCCCAGATCTCTCGCTCCCGGCACAGTGCACCGCACAGAGTAGATGCTTAATCAATATCTGTTGAATGCATGAATAAACGTCCGGGGGGGGGGGTGTCCCCAGGCAGAACTATGATGGAAACAGCTTGAGGGGCCCCATGAGGCAAGACCAAGGTGCCCTGAGGTCAGGTGCTGCCTGTGAGCACTCTTTGCAAAATTCTGCCAGAAACAATACTCACAGTCCTATGGACACTTTCTGTAGGCTCCCCATGGCTATCGAATGTGGCTCATTCTAAATGCTGCCTGTGAGATAGGTATCATACGTGTCAAACTGTCAATAAAAGCCCTGGGCTTTGACTGCTTCCTGGCTGCAAATTCTTTTTGCACAGATAAATTCCCTGAGAAACATCTATACTTGTGTTCATTAATACAAATCATGATAAGGAATGGCTCGGATGTAGAGAAATCACCTTTACTTGGTGCTTAAAAGACTGATTCGTATTTTTAATAATGGATCCAAAAAGGGTGCAGACTTGCAGTTGGATCTTCACCGCAATCTTATGTTTGGCTGCAAAGGCTTTTCCAGTAAACCTTTAAATTTGTTGCGACCAACAACAGTCAGTTGCCCTTCGATAGTGGACAGAGGCTAAAGGCCCACCACTCACCTGGTCCACTACTGGCACTCTTTACCACAACCCAGGAGAACCTCCAAGATCTGGCTCCCTTCCTTCTCTCCAGGGTCATGCTATGACCCTTCCTCAGGCTCCAGCCACATCTGTCTCCTTGGTCCTGCCTCAGGGCCTTTGCACACGCTGTTCCCTCTGCTTGGAAGGCTTTTCCCCAGATCTTCACAATACCCAGTAGTATGTCTATCATCATCACTGATGATGAGAAGGGAAATCTAACTTATAGGATAAGGAAAATGCAGAGGGGCTTGTATGCTGTCCAGTACGGTAGCTATAAATGGTTCCTGAGCACTTGAAAGGTAGCTGGTCCTGAGATGTCCTCGAAATGTAAAGTACATGCCAGATTGTAAAAGCAATATAAAAAATGTAAACTATCTCATTAATGATTTTTATATTGATTATATGTTAAGATGACAATAATTGGATATATTGGGTTCAGCAAAATATGTCTTTAAAATTAATTTCCCCCGTTTCTTCTTAATTTTTAAAAAAGTATAGAAGGTTTAGAATCACTTATGTGATTTGCATTTGTGGCTCGCCTCCCTAGATGCACCTCTAGGGCAGCGCTGTGTAGGGTTTAATGTGGAGAAATGGAACCAGTAAAATCAGTGAATTCGAAGGGGGAGAAGACACAAGAAAAGGAGAAAGAAGACTGACATTGAGAGAGACCCCCAAAGGTAAGCTGGAAATGTAGGTGGAGTTTGACCCTGGGGAACAGAAGGTCCAGCTGAGGTTGACTCTGGGGGCCTCCTTCCTGGAGGCCTCATTTATGGGGACTTCTTCTCAGGCGAATGAAAATGTGGTGAGAAATGCCTCATGTAAATGAAGACGCCCAGCTGGGTGGAGGAGCCCAGGGCCTTGCTTGGCAGGGACAGGAAGTCCAGGATGGTTTACACAGTGAAGCGAGGATACGGCTCAGGGAGGACGCTGCGTGGGCGATAAAGGGAGGGTGCCCTTTTCCAGCTTGTCATCGGTGTAAATGAACGACATCTTGGCAAGGGCCCCTGTCCTCACCCGCTCTCCCTGGAGCCCACAGCACTAAGAGGGGAAGCAGCTCAGGACGAGAGGCGGCTGCCCTCACCCTCCTGAAGCACCAAACCTGTGAATTGAGTCGGGTCACCAGCGATAGGGCCCACCTTCCCTTCCCCTAGATGCCACCAAGGAAGGCTGAGCCCACCCAAATCTGTTAAGATTGGTGGAGCAGGGGTGCGTGTACACACACACACACACACACACACACACACACACAGACAGACGCACACACAGACACACACATGCCCCAGGCTGGTTTCTTCTTTCTGTTCAGCGTCAGCTCAAATATCACCTCCTCTGAGGGGCCCTCCCTGATAACTAATCCAAAAGAGCTCTGACCATCCCTCCCCCGCATCCAGCACCCTCTTCAGTTACCCCAGAGCATTTCTCCCTTCTTGAAATTATCTTCCATGTGAACTAGCAATGATTCTGATTATCTGTCTCCCTCATTCCAAGAGAGTAGAGACTGTGCCTGCCTGACTCGCTACTGAAGTTCCAGGCCCTAGAATATTGCCTGGAATGTAGTAGGTTCTCAATAGAAATTGGACAGAAATAATGAATTGGTCTTAACATCTCTTCTCCTTCAGACTTTGGAGGAATCTAGGAATGGTCCCGCATTAGAAGAAGGTTGGAGACCCCTAACCTCGAGGACCCAGCTGTGCATTCACGCGTGTGGGACCACCCCAGGACTTGGTTCAATCGACTGGACGTGAACCCTGCAGGGTCTACCCGAGCATCCTGCATCAGGATCCTGAGACCCAGCACGGTGAGCTTGGTAGATACCGCCTGCCAGCGGCCAGGGTCTTACCGAGCTCCACATCCTGGTCGTCCGTCAGCACGAGGATGATGTTGGGACGGATGTTTCTGCGGTCCCTCTGAAACCTGCCTTTCAGGCGGTGGTGGGACAGGAACGCCACACTTCCATCCAGGAGAGAGAAGACAGTTGCAGAGAGCAAGCAAAGCAGGACACCGGGGGGCGCCATTTTACGTTCCCGCTGATCCCTTGTTTCTGGCAGGATGCAGGAGTCTGGAGCTGTGTTTTGTGGATTTGCTTCTTTTCTCTCCTCCCTCTCTACTCACAGATCTAAAGTAAGAGGAAAAGATTCAGGTCAATCTTTTTGTAAAGGCTGCCCAACTGCTCAGACTTGCGTAATGATTTCTACGATGCCTTCTGGCAGTGACAGTGAGAGTTTCTTTGATCAGGGACAGCTACAGCAGAACAAAAACCCAACTCGGCTAAAGTTACAAGGAAAGTATCTGCAACTGGCTCAGAGAATAGACTGGCAGGAAAGCCTTCGGAGACTACTTCTGCAGACAGAATTCCTCTCTTGGACCCAGCGATCCTCTGGATGTGTTGGTGGCAGCCCAAGTCCCGAGTCAGGTAGTCAGCCTGTCTCTGAACCATCCAACCAATGCAAGACAAATCGCCCCCCAGTGAAAGGAAAGGAAAAAGCCCAGTCTGGAGGAGCAGACATTTCTGGTCATCTGTTCTCTGCCAGCACCACGGAGGATGCAGAGGTGAGTGGACGGAGCCCCAGCTCTCAGGTAGCGTGCGATCTGGGGAGGGGTCTGGACGAGCCAGGCTGATGCTTTGGGCTGGACAACTCTGTGTTTCACGCCTGGCTCTGTCACTCACCAGCTGGGTCTCCCCATCGATAAGCCAGCGAGGAACCTCAGTATCCCCACGAATAAAATGGGGATACATGACTGTTATAAGAACTCAACCCAACGGGGATGCTCGCAAAGGTCCCCCCATCGACAGATCCCGTAACTGGGCAAGTTATTCGTATTGGTTTTACGTGGCAAAATAAACAAAATGACAACAGAGAAAACTGAGAGCTAAAAAGCTGAGGGAGAAGAACTGTCACATTCCACTGCAACCTTGGTCACCCCCTTGACCCCGGGTCAGATGGGGTCACAAGCAAAGGTAGGGGAGGGGAAGGTGGGCCAGCTAATCTTGGTTCAGGCGGGTCTCAGATCTCACTCTGCTCTTTGCTCTCTGCAGTCATTTTTCTACTTCCTGAGGAAATAAGCCTTCAAATCCTGTCCAGATATAGACTTTTGGTCTCATTTGTCTAAAAGGAAAGAAAAAGCAAGCAAGCAGACGTGTTGGGAGGAAACCAAGGTCGCTGGAGTCGGGCTGAGTCACCGTTCCCGTGACCTTGAACGACTCCATTTGCCCCTGCTGTCATGGGGAACCCCACCCCACCCCAAGCCACAGCTCAGCGGACTCATCACGGACCCCAGGTTCCACAGAGGGGGATGTGATGCCTGTATCATCTCTCCCAGGGAGAGCACCAGCCTTCTAAGGGGTCTCCCACTTCCTCCCCTGCCCCCACCCTCCATGCCCCCCCAGGGGAAGCCAGCAGGATCTTTCTAAAATTCAAATCCAAACATACGACTCACAGGGTCTGGACTAGGTGAGACCAGGGAGGTGCTCAGTGCACAGGTTTGAAGGGGCACCCACTCCAGGTGGATGGGTGCAAGGCACCCAGCTCACCTTAGTCCCAGTCCTGTCATTCACCTGCTCAGACCCTCCCCTGGCTTCTCATGGCTTGGGGTCCAAAATGCAGACTCCCCACCAAGCCCACACAGGGCGGGTGTGATCCGACCCCTGTCCACCTCTCCCCGGTCCCCTCAATTGCTCTCAGGCCCTGGCTTCTTTCTGTCACTTAGACAAGTCAAGCTTGTTCCTGCCCCAGGGCCTTTGCACTTCCTCTTCCTTAAACCTGAAAGAATGTTTCCCCAGATTCTGTTTGATGGGCTCCTTCTCCTCTGCCAGGTCTTGGCACAAATGTCGCCTCCTTGGAGAGGTCTGCCCTGACTGTCCTATCTGAGGTGCTGCCCCCGCCCCAGGCACTCTCTGTGTTTTATAACCTGCTTTATTTCCTCACAGTCCCTCCTACACCTGCAATTACCTTATTTATTGCCCAGTCCTCCCCTGGGGAGGGTCAGCTCCACGAGGGCAGAGGCTGGCTTTGTGTTGCTCACAGCTCTGTCCCCAGCACCTAGGACCATGCCTGGCACAGAACAGTGCCAAAGAAATATTCAGATAAATAAAGGAATGGAGATTTTGGTGAGGTTCTCTGTGTGCTACAGAGTGAGAGAAGGCTGAGAACAGAGAGCAAGCTCCACACAGGGCTTCCCACCCCAGGGGCCTCTGAAAGGACATCTGTGCAGACAGATGAGATGAAGCCCACATTATCGGGAAGCTGACCTGGGAACCGCGAGTTTCACGGGACTAGCGGACAGGCATCGACTTCCACCCCCATCTCTTTATCTGCTAGAGCCCACATCTTGCAATAGGAAGGGTGGCTGCAGTGACATGCGCTGGGTGGCTGCTTTGTGCCCATGTTATATGATACTTAATTCATGGACTTCAAAGTTACTTGCTGGGTGTCCCTAGGCAAGTAACTCAACCCTTCTATGCCTCGGTTTCCCCATCTATAAAATGGACATGAAGGATTAAATGAGTTAAGGCAGAATGCTGAGTCCAGAGCCTGGCACATGGTGTATACTGACTGGAACACATCATTCACAGTGAAAACCATTATTAGATTATTATCAGCACCGCTGCAGCTGGGTCCCGTGTCAGGCACTCCGCAGCATCTCCCTCAATCTCCCCAATAACCCTCTCACAAAGGTACTACTATTATCCCCATTTAAAAACTGAGAACAGGGCTTCCCTGGTGGCGCAGTGGTTAAGAATCTGCCTGCCAATGCAGGGGACACGGGTTCGAGCGCTGGCCTGGGAAGATCCCACATGCCACGGAGCAACTAAGCCCGTGCGCCACAACTACTGAGCCTGCGCTCTAGAGCCCGCGAGCCACAACTACTGAGCCCGCGTGCCACAACTACTGAGCCCGCACGCCTAGAGCCCGTGCTCCACAACGAGAGAAGCCACCACCACGAGAAGCCCTCGCACAGCAATGAAGAGTAGCCCCCGCTCACCGCAACTAGAGAAAGCCCAGGTGCAGCAACAAAGACCCAACGCAGCCAAAAATAAAAGCAAACAAAGAAATTAATTAAAAAAACAAAACAAAACTGAGAACTGAGGCCTAATCACTGTCCTAAGGTCACCTGGAGAGAAAACAGCAGGGACAGTGTTTGACCTCTGTTCTCCCTGACAGCTTGGTGAGGGCCTCTCACCACTGAACTCGTTTCCCAGCTTCTCACATTCAGGGGCCATAGCCCCAATTTCTGCCGGCCCTGCACAACCCTTCCGCTATCATTTGGTTCACATGCTCCTTTAAATAGCCTCATTTAAAAATAAAGACATAAACACATAGTTTTGAAAAAGGCGAAACACATGGTTTGAAAAAGACGAAACACATGGTTTTGAAAAAGGCGACTTTCTATCCAAGAATAAATGGAAAAGCAGCGTCCCTTTCCTGTAGAACTAATCACACAAATAAAGTCAAACAGAGCAGAAACTGTGTTACTCCGTCCGTCTAACAGCTTCTAGTTCACATTTAAGGCTCTAAGCTGAGCTCTGGGCTGGCAGCTCTCATACTTGTACTGTCTCTGTTTAAGGGAAATTAGCAGGTGTTGAAAGGCAACGAGGCACATTAGCACCATTCAGAGACTTCCTGCTGGAGGTAATGGGAGGCTTGAGAGGGTTGAAAAGGAGACACGCCCTAGACTCTAATGGGTCCCTGAATTATCCCAAATCATGGGGGGGGGGGATCCTTGAATCACGTTGTTTATCAGTCCACGTCTCCCTACCTCGGGAAACACACTGGGATGCTTTGTGCTTTGCAACTGAAACCGTGAGCTTGACTGACACTCCAGCCAGCCATTCATAAAACAAACTTCCCAGTCGAAAAAGAGGCAGAAGACCTAAATAGACATTTCTCTGAAGAAGACATACAGATGGCCAAGAAGCAGATGAAAAGCTGCTCCACGTCGCTGATTATTAGAGAAACGCAAACCAAAACTACAACAAGGTATCACCTCACACTGGTCAGAACGGCCATCATCAAAATTCAACAAATAATAAATGCTGGAGAGGGTGTGGAGAAAACAGAATCCTCCTACACTGTTGGTGGGAATGTAAATTGGTGAACAGTATGGAGTTTCCTTAAAAAACCAAAAACAGAGCTACCATATGACCCAGCAATCCCACTCCTGGGCATATATCTGGAAAAGATGAAAACTCTAATTCAAAAAGATACATGCACCCCAGTGTTCACTGCAGCACTGTTTACAATAGCCAAGCCATGGAAACAACCTAAATGTCCATCACAGGTGAACGGATAAAGAAGATGTGGGATATAAATACAATGGAGTACTACTCAGCTATAAAAAGGAATGAAACATTGCCATTTGCAGCAACATGGATGGACCTAGAGATTATCATACTAAGTGAAATAAGTCAGAAAGAGAAAGGCAAATATCATACGATAGCACATGTGGAACCTAAAAAACTGATACAAATGAACTCATTCACAAAACAGAAATAGACTCACAGACAGAAAACTTACGGTTACCCAAGGGAAAAGGGGAGGGGCGAGGGATAAATTAGGAGTATAGAATTAACAGATACACATCACTGTATATAAAGTAGATAAACAACCAGGATTTACTGTATAGTACAAGGAACTATATTCAGTATCTTGTAATAACCTATAATGGAAAAGAATCCGAAGCTGTACACCTGAAACTGACACAATATTGTAAACCAGCTATAGTCAAATAAAAAAAATACGCATTCGTGTTCCTTCAGACAGACATCGAGTGATAGAACAGCGAATTTCTGACGGATGCCCTACAAACAGCAACGCTCTTATACCAGGAATCGTAACAGCAAATGCTTATTGAGGGCCTGCAACGCTCCAGTCCCTGCTCTAAGCATTTTATGTATTGATATATCAACTTGTCTAATCCGCATATCCACCCATCGATATTATACCCATTTTATGGATGAGGAAGCTGAGCCACAGAGAATTAAAAGCACTTTCCCATGATCACATGGGCAAATAAGGGGCAGAGACTGGGTTCAAACCCACTCTGGCTTGAGTCAGCGGCTCAACCAGAACCTCCTGGAAGCAGATCTCCAGGTAAGTTCCTAAGAGTCTCCCAACCTCAGTTTCCTCATTTGGCTCTGAAACAGTAGGAGGCCAGGTGCCCTTGGAGGGCCTTTTTGGCTCTGGCCTGTGATGCGGAGGTACGGGGGGCCGGGCCAGATGGTGGGTGGAGCTGGGGGATATGGTCGACTGGACTCTTCCTGGCACCCATGTTGGTCTTCTTAGCAATGCTCCCCTCCATTCCCAGGCAGCTGCAACCCTTCAGCCAGGATGCTGCTCCCCTGCATGGAAGTCAAATCTCCATGACCAGAGACTGGGGGATAATAGGAGCTAATTATTTCATCAGCTCAAGTCATCAGTAGGTCGATTTTTGATGAATTCCTCCAGCTCCCACTTTCCCTGGACTTGTGCCAGCCCCTCTCTGTATGCTGGAGAAATCAATTAAAAATGACACAAGGGATTCTGCCTCCATTCTCCTCCTTCTTAGTAAAGATTCAAGGTGGCTGAACCGAGAGAGTATCTGGTGAATCTGTGCGGCGCTAGCTGAGCGATGCTCTGTCCATCCCGCGGACACCACCACTTATTCCCACCAGCTTGAGGAAAGGTCCATCCCGCTCCTCTCTTCGTCCTGTGTCTTTCTCACAGACCTTGGCAAAGCCCTCCCAGCCCAGGAAGACATCACTGGAAACGCCTAGTATCCTGAGCGTTCAGAAGCATCGCTCCTGCTTCTGGATTTATCTGACCTGCAGGGAGGAGTGGGTCTCAGGCTGACTGTGCATCACAGCTTTGGGGAAACGCCTGGGACCTCACCCAGGCCTGTCCAGAGAGATCCCGATGGCTGTTTTCCTCTGAGGAGCCCCAAATCCAACAAGAGTAGCTGAGAGGAGTTTGGGAGCGATCAGGCAGCCCAGGGAGAGGGAGAAGTGGTCAGAACAAGGCATTGATCAGACGGGAGAAGTTCCCTGGGAGGTGAGAAGAAAGGAAATTGTGGGGTGTGAAGATGCCCTGTGCTGGGGCCGGAGCCCCTGCACCAGACCTGTGGACCTTTCTAGGTGGTCTAGAGAGCCAGACCACTTATGTCTTCCTTCATTTACTTTACAAATATGTATTTACGGCCTACTGTGTCATAGGGTTAGGTTATAGGATAATCCTGCCTGGATTATAACAGCCTCCTAATTGATTTCCCTGCTTCTACCTTCACCTCCTTCTATCAAGCAGGCAGAAGGATCCTGTTAAAACAAAAGCAAGAGTCTGTCTTCCTCTACTGAAAAGTCCTGAAGGGCTCCCATCTAATGCCAAATAAAAACCTCCAAACCCTCCAAAGGACCTACAAGACCCTACGCAGTCTGCCCATCCCTTCCTGACCTCATCGCCTTCCACTTTCCCCCTTGCCCACCTGGCTCTGGCCACACGGTGTCTGTGCTGTTCCTTGCACATGCCAGGCCATGTCCCCACCCCAGGGCCTTTGCACGTGCTGTTCCCTCTGCCTGGAGCCTTCATCCAGATCTCTTCACGGCCCTTTCGTCACCTCCTTCAGGTCTTTGCTCAAATTTCGCCTTTGCACGTAAAAACGGAAATCTCTTTCCTCCCCAGTAGCACCTGCCACCTCTGACAGCTAGTTATTTTCCTTGTTTCTTTGTCGGTCTCCCCCACTAGAAAGTCAGTTCATAATCTGAGGGTACGGATTTTTGTCAGCTTCGTTCACATCTGTATCCCAACACCTAAAACAGTGCTTCGGACATAGCAGACATTGACAATACTACTGACTTGGCAAAGGATTTTCTCCCTCCTGGTAACAGTACCCGTACTCCAGCCCTGCTTGGGGGCACTGACAACTCCTTTTCTTCTGGCTTACCTGCAGTGTGAGTGCAGGACAGAAAATGTGACCCAAGTGTAGCCAATCAGCACACCTCATCTCTCTAGCTCCAGTGATTGGCCCAGAGACAGACATGTGACCCAAGCCTGGCCAATGAGAGAGAAATAAGAAACAGTTGGGTGGGTACTGGGAAGGGGTAAGCCCAGCCCAGCTACCAACTGGCCCCCGAGAGAGGATGCTCCTGACGCTGGACTGAAGCAAGTTCCACCTTGTAGCCAGTTACAGGCTCAAACAAGTGCCCTTTGTTGCTGAAGCTAATCTGAATTGGGCTTGTCATTTGCAACAGGAAATGCCCAGACCAACAGTTAATACCCTACAAGAATAATGAAGAAATAACTAAAATTTGTATGATGTGCTTATCACGGACCCTGGGCACTTTTCTAAATTCTAGGCACTTTTCCTGTGTCAACTCAGGTCACCCTACAACATCATGAGTTAGGAGGCTCCATTTGCGGGTGAGGGAGCTGAGGCATGGGGAGGCTCGAGAATTTCCCCAAGGCTGCGCTGCTTGGGTGCTGAATATCGTCGCTTGGATGGACCACATCAATGGGCTCTGTGCTCTCTGGCTCCTGGCTGGATGTGGCTCAGGGAGACGCTGCCCAGGGAAGGCAGTATGGGAAGACAGAGAGGCCTGGGTACTTTCCAGGGGCCTTCTCTGCCCAGTTGCTAGGAACCGACCATATCCCTTTATTGCCCTACTGAAGGCCACAGCTCCTGTGGGCGGCCCTTGCCAGGTTCCAGCAAATGCTCCCCACTGTTCCCAGCCCGAGAGATCCGTACTATTCATTTTCTTACACTCTGCTCATACCTTTGTTAGAGGCGTCATCTGTTTCCTGCAGGCATCTATACTGATAAAGCAAGCAGATAGCACGCCCGAGATTTGCACCCAGATATTCTGATCCCACGAGTCCTCTCCTGACTCCCATGCCTACTTGGAAACCGAGAAATGATACAAGAGGCTGAGGTTAAGTGTGTGGTACGAACAGGAAGCAAAAGGGGGGAACTGCTGGCCTGCGGGCGTTCAGGGAGGGCTGCGTGGAGGAGTCCTTACAGAGAAAAGTTTGAGAAGCCTAAGAGGAACAAAGTTCTGAAAAATCCACAGGATTTGGGTGGGCTCCAAAGAAGGCGTGGAGGACAGAGTGCCTCAGGCAGGGGAAATAGCTTTAGCAAGTAGCAAGCAGAATGGAGGAGTGGAAATGTGTGGTCCCCAACCTCCCAAGCCTAGAAGCTGTCTAGACAGAGGATGACACATGCACATCTGTTAAAACTTACACTCCCCTGGTATCTCCTCTTCTTCCTGGCCAACAGGTTTTACCAGCCTCTCTCCTCCTCTCCAGGGCTGTCAAAGAAAGGACAGGAGCTCCCGGAACCTACAGTCCACAGACTCTCCCTGTCTCCGTTACCTAAGTCCAAGGGCATCAGGTGGCCCTCTGTGCCTGTTCTTGGAATTTCAGCTGGAGGCAGAGGACCAAGCCAGCAGGACAGGGGACAAGAGAAGGGTCCTTAGAGGTTGGAGAGAGAGGTCAGGTTTCAAGACAAGGGCTCAGGATCTGGAAAGGAAATTAGGGCATAAAGAGAAGAACCTAAGAATCTAGTTGCCTGCCTAACTATTCACGTGACAAGAAATTCTTGAAGGCTTGCTATGTGCCAGGCATAGTTCTTGGCACTGTAGATAAAACAGTGAAAAAAAAAAGTACCTGCCCTCACGGAGCTGACATTCTAAAGAGTCAACATATAAGAAGCTGGAGTTGAAAGACTCCTGCTAAAGGTGAGAAGGGTCAGAAAACAGGATTGGAAGTAATAGTAAACCACGAGTGAACTCTTAGAATGGGGTCATGGATTATAGTTAGAGCTCAAAGAAAGTTTAGAAACGATACATTTGAAGTCTTGGGAAGCTGAGTATCACAATGCTTTGCATGTCAAGTGCGCGACCATATAATTCACACACTCAAATATATGAGCAGATGCTATGTACCAGGTACCGTATCATGATCAGTGGGGGAAAACAAAAGCAGCCAAATCCCTGTTCTCACGGAGCTGACAGAGTGGAGAAAGGCACACAGAGAGACTGCTAAGTGCTGGGGGGAAACGCAGCAGGGAACAGGCTGGAGGAGGGGTGGAGATGGGAACTAGAAACAGAATGCCTGGGTTCGAGTCTCGGCTCCACTACTTACTAGCTTGTGGGCAAGTAATGTAACCTCTTTTGGCCTCAGTGTCTTTATCTGCGAAGTGGGGCCAATAATAGCACTTACAGACTTGCGAGGATGAAGTGGCTTAATGTCTGTGAAGTCCTTAAAACAGAGCTGTATACAGTAAGTGCCTGATAAATGTTGGTTAGTGTTATTTGTTGAGTTTGGGCCACCCTCCTTTCTGTAACAGCACTCAGTTTTCCTTTAGGGATCCTCTTCTCCCAGTTATTCGTCCATAAAGTTCAAATTAGGCCCTGGCTTCAGAGCTCCAAGACTGGGCCACGGCATGCAGACCTAAGCCAATCAGAGCCTTCCAATCCCCCTGCCTCAGTGACTGGCCAATCAGAGTAGTCCAGGCACTTGGGTCCAACTAGAAAGAGGCGCCTCCTCTTTCCAGCTGGCTAACTCGGTCCATATCAGTCCACCATGAGGATGAGGGAAGACTGACGTCATTTTGCCTCATACGGAGTTGGAATGAAGCCAACACGCAGAAGCGAACAGAGCTTCAAGACGGAACGTACTTGGGTTTTGCCAACATCCGAGACCTGTATCCAGCTAAGCCTGAAGGAGGAAGATTTACTTCTGGGTTCTTTGTTTCAGGCCCCTGTAAATTCTTCCATGTCCTTCAACTGCTTTTTTTTTTTTTTTTTTTTTTTTGCGGTACGTGGGCCTCTCACTGTTGTGGCCTCTCCCGTTGCGGAGCGCAGGCTCAGCGGCCATGGCTCACGGGCCCAGCCGCTCCGCAGCATGTGGGATCTTCCCGGACCGGGGCACGAACCCGTGTCCCCTGCATCGGCAGGCGGACTCTCAACCACTGCGCCACCAGGGAAGCCCTTCCTTCAACTGCTTTGAGATATTTTCTTACAGGTCCCTTTCTCATACTTTGACTCTTTAAGGATATGAATCAAATTCTTTTTCTCTTAGGTCACTCGGAGTTGCTTTCTCTGTCACTTGCGACCGAATGAGCCCAACTGGCAGAGCAAGCTGGGGGCAAAGTGTTGACCCAGGTGGCTTCCCAGACACCATCTGCCTCCGTCTATAGAGAGATCTGATGACAGGGCTGCTAACCCTTGGCCTGGGCCCAACTCTGCCTTATCACAGGCAAACCTTCCTCATCCTTATTTGCCAGCTGATAAGAGAAAGGCGGTGCAGAAAGGGGGAAGAAATGTGGGCGTGGGAGTCCTGACTTCTGTCCTGATTCGGCCTCAGTTTCCTCACCTGCCAAGAAAAACAGGCTGCTCCCTGGGCACGGCCTGGAACCCTGGGATGGGTGGAGTCTGACAGGTGGGGAGGGAGCCTTCCCTCACCTCCCTCACTGCGGCAGGCCTCCCTGTTATTCCTGGCCTCATCCAAGGTTTGTTCTCTTCAGAGCACTCATCACAACTTCTGATTCCTTGATGTACTCTTCTGTTCGAGTTTGTATCTTGTAGGGGGTCATTTTCCCTGCTGGAAGCTCTGCACAGGTAGGAGCTGTCTCTTCCTCACTCCATAGCCCCAGTCCCTGGCAGAGCCTGGGTGCTAATTCTTTGAGTCAGTCAGCAAATATTTACTGAGCAGTTACTATGCACCAGGCCCTATTCTACGTGCTGCAGATTCAGAAACCAATACTCTGTCATGGATCAGACACCAAAATAAATGATGGGCGCATGAGGTGATGAGTCCTAAGGTGATGAGCGGGAGGCTGGAAGTGCTGGTGGGGGGAGTTCGCATCTTTAAATAGGAGGGTGGCAAAGGCCTCTCTGAGAGATGACACTTGGGCAGAGCCCTCAGGGAGGTGAAGCAATGTGCCTTGTGGATATTCAGGGGAACAGTATTCCGGGCAGAGGGACCAGTGCAAATGTCCTGAGGTAGGAATGTGGCTGGGGTGTTTGAGGGACATAAAGTGGGCAAGTGTGGCCGGAGTGGAGTTGAGTGAGAGTGGGACCTGGAATGTTCTAGCCCAGGAGTGCCGTGATTGGTTGTAGATTTTAACAGGATCCGTCTGGCTGTGTGTGGAGAACAGACTATAGGCAGTGAGGTGGACACACGGAGGCCAGTGAGATGACTGCCATAGACAGTGCCTGGACCAGGGTGGGGGCAGTGAAGGGGTGAGAAGGGAGATTCCGGATATTGTAGAATAAATGAATAACTTATTGAACAGAGGGAAGACAGGCACACGCCAAGTGTTCCAATGACTACTTCTCTGTAACAATTTACCCCCAAACTTAGCAGCGGAAATATATATATATATATATATATATATTTTTTTTTATGCTCAGGGACTTGGGTTCAGGAATTCCGACGGGACACAACAGGAATGGCTGGTCTCTGCTTTATCACATCTGAGGCCACAGCTGAAGAGGCACAAGAGCTGGGGACTTGAATCCCCGGTCTGGTGGCGGCTGCTGGCAGTCAGCTGGGGCCTTCGGGGGGCCCTTGCCATGTGGCCTGGGCTTCCTCACAGCATGGAGGCCTCAGGCTGGCGGCTGATTTCTTACGCAGCAGCTTAGGGGTCCAAAACTGAGCATCCCAGCAGTCAAGGGGAGCCACTTCATCTTTTCTGACGGAATCTCATCTTTTCTGCTGTCCCCAGCATCAATCCCGCCATTCTATTGGTTACCAGTGATACACGTGCCTGGCCAGATTCATGGACGGGACACCAGGGATGCCCCACCTCCAGACGGAGGGGTGAGAAGATCGCACTGGAGATGAGCATGCGGGGTGTTATCTTGTGGCCCCACAGGGAGCCCTGCCAAGTCACGGAGGCCTGGGCTCGGCCGTGGGTGAGAGCCTCTCCCCTGCATACGTCACCCCTTCTAGGAAGTGAAACTTGATCTGAGTCAGATTCTGCGTGTCTGTAACTGCCAAGCTTTGGAGTTTGTGCCCAGGCCCATTTCAAAGATCCCTGAGCCTCAGGAAGCCCTGGGGTGACCAGAAGCCTCCCCCATGCCCACTCCTCTTTCTCAAATGACCCAAAGGGGTTAAATCAATGGGGCCCGTGCTGAGGCGGTTCTGAAGGGAGCAGAAGAGGCAGAGGAGGCAGAAAGCAAGCTTGCCCTGGATGTGAAAGCACAGTGACACCCTCTCCTCCTCGCTGCAGAGAATGGAGGTGCCCCAGTTACATCGGCATTGAAAACATTGATTTATTTTCACTTTTTAAAAAGTCCCGTCTTTTTAAGCAGAAAGGAAGCCACCTCATAAATGCAGAAACCCAAACAGAACTGGGTGACCTGATTTTGGGGAACTGGCCCTCACTTCCCCCAGACCTTTCCTCCTGCTGACATGAGCAATGACCCTCCTCAGGGTTGGCCCTTTGGCCCCAGGAGCTCAGGGCCACCGTCTGCCGGGAAGCTGCCCGGTCCAGGAGGCTGCCGTCCCCAGTCTCGTTGGGTGGCCGCTGGCTTGTCCTGGGGGGAGACTTCGACTGGGGGGTGCCGGGCTGGGTTTGGGAGGAACGTTAACATAGCCTGGCTGGGCAGCAGAGCTGCAAACAGCTCCAACCTTCTAGAACTCAGCCTGAGACATGAAGCTTCTCCCAGAAGCAACCGCTGCAGTTTGACAGGCAGCTCCCAGGAATTTTCTGGCGAGATGGGCAGCTTCCAGGGTCGGGGCTTCTGGTGTGAAGCCAACAGTCTGCTCTGCTCCCCAAAAGGGCGACAAGACTGACCTTGACCCCAGCATCCCACATGTCAGGGTCTCGGAAATTCTGCTTGTCACCTGCACTCTTGTTTGTGCCAGATACAGCTTTCTGTCCGCTCCCTTTCTTATTTCAGTAAATTTAGTTACAAAGGCAGTTTTCTCCCTCCATGGGGAATAAGCACCCCTTGCCCTAAACCAGGGTCTTTCAACTTGGGCACTGCTGACATGTGGGGCTGCGTCATTCTCTGCAGTTGTGTGCACTGTACAGTGTTTAGCAGAATCCTTGGCCTCTACCCGTTAGATGCAAGTAGCAACCACCCACAACGATGACAATAAAAATGTCTCCAGGGACTTCCCTGATGGTCCAGTGGTAAAGAATCCACCTTCCAATTCAGGGGACACGGGTCCAACCCTGGTCGGGGAACTAAGATCCCACATGCTGCGGGACAACTAAGCCTGCGCGTCACAACTACTGAGCCCTCGCGCCTCAAGTAGAGAGAAGCGCACGTGCCGCAAACTACAGAGCCCACACACCACCACTAGAGAGAAGCCTGTGTGCCACAAGGGAGAGCCTGTGTGCTACAACGAAAGATCCCGCATGCCACACTGAAGATCCTGCATGCCGCAACTAAGGCCTGACACAGCCAAAAAAATCCGAAGTCTCCAAATATTGCCTAATGTCCCCTGGGAAGGGGGTACAAAATTGCCCCCAGGTGAGAACCCCTGCCATAAATGGATAGCAGCGCAAAGAAACAAATGTAGTGACATTACGGTTAAATTCCTGCTTGCCAAGGGCACTGAACATTTTCTTGCAAGGGGAGCAGGCCTCTTTGAAGACCACAACAGAGGGGTTAATGGAATTCCCTCCTTGATGACTCAGAAGGCTCAAAAGAGAGCACGATGACGTTCAATGTCATTAATGGTCTGGGCACGGACTCCTAAGATGAGGACCACTGGGTCCTGCCCACTGGGAACCATGCCTCAATCCAGTCAGTGGGACTGGCTGGGCCGGAGGCCAGTGGACTGGCCCACCGCCTGGGCTCACAGGAATTCTAGATGCTGTTTGGTCACCTGTGGAGAGACACCTGTGTGCAGTGGCCTTTGTCTAAAGTGGGGACACAAACTCAAATGCCTGCAGGGCCCAGGCAAGAGAAGTGAGTGACATGGCCTGGATTTAGGGTCACAGGGAGGGGTGGGGACCGGACCACACCTGTGGGGTTGCCATTTTCAGAGTAAAAACAGTCAATACATTTTAAACACTGAGCGGGCCAAGCAAAGCTCCTCTGGAGCTTGGCTGGGGGCCCATTTGCAACCCTTCGAAGGTACCTGATCTTTCCTGAGCACCTACTTTGTGCTAGGTGCTGTGTGGAATGCTGGGAAACAGCTGTGATCACCAGGCAGGCCAGGCCTCTGTCCTGAAGGAGCTGAGATTCTGGTGGGGGAGACACAGATTTAACAAATGAAGATGAATTTCAGATGATCTTAAGTGCTTTGAAGGGAGTTGTCAGGATGACAGGATAGAGTAAATCAGGGGAGACCTCTAGGAGGTGATGTCTGCGCCGACACCAGAAGGTGGGTGAGAAGCCAGTTGTGGGCGCAATGCTTTCTAAGCAAGGGAAAAAGCAAGTGCAAAGGCCCTGTGGTGGGAATAAGCTGGGTCGGTTTGAAGACCGTAATAAAGACCAGAATGGCAGCAGCAGGGAGCAGCTGTGGCAGCCTGGCCTACCTGAGGTTGGACGTCACTTGCCCCCTGCCCAGGCCTTCCGGGTAGGCCACACCTGCTGCCCTTCCCGGGTGCTTAGGGGAAACGGGAATCAGATACAGTTCTTCCCACCTCTGTTCTTTGTTGTTTTGTCTTGGCCGCGGACAAAAGCTTCCCTGGCAGCAAGCTACGGAGTTATTTCTGCAAAGGGCTTTTGGCCAAAGGCAATAAAGTCGGACCGTGACAGAGTCATTATTCACGCCTAATTGCGGGCTGGTTCTCGGCTTCAACTGCCCGGCCAGGGCTGGCAATGCCGGTCACTGCCCCTCCCACCTGTTAACCCCGCACGTTCTCAGCACTGTTTACCCCCACAGAACCCACATTTAGGTTTCCAGAGACTGCAGTCTCCTTCGAGAAGAACATAAAATGGATGAAAGGCTATTTTAGCTGCTCGGTATTAATAATCCAATTATTTCTTCCCTTTCACCCAATCTGCAGCCATGGGCACCGTGCTCACCCATCAGGCCCCTGCTATTAGGAGATGCGCGTCTCATTAGCTCACCTTGGAAATGGCCTGATGCTTGGCAATTATTTGATAAGACTGTACTCACAGGCAGGGGAGAGAGTCTGAAGCAACTTTTACCAAATAACCCACTAAATTTAGAGATGGGAGTCAGAGAGAATCTCGAATGACAGGTCTGTTTCCAACCCTGGACTGCTGTGCTGTCTAATTAGCAGCTGGAAATAGACTGTCACGTGGGAGGACAGCCTGGGTCACAGGTGTTCTCTGAGCTGGGATCAGTTTCTCTGGGGGACTCACTGGGTGTCACCAGGTGTTACTGTGTGTCCAGGTGCCCAGTGGCTGGAAGAAAGGGAGTGAGGGCCGGGCTGCTCGTGTTCATGGTGGGGCGGGGCCCGGGGGTGGCAGGAGCCCACCCACTGCGCAGGCCGGTCCCTTATTACTGTGCACGCTCTCCCTTCCGGGGCCAGCTCCAATCAGCCCCCCCTTCGGGGTGAGGACGCTGAGTGTAGCCAGGATTCTGGGAGCTGGCTTTGGCCCATAAAATGAGGGGGGGCTCCCAAACCCTCAGCAGTGCCTGAACTACGGGGCCCCTGCCCAGGAAGAGCTGCCACACAGATTTGGGCATTCTACTTATACCAGACTTAAAAAAAAATCATCTATCCATCCATCCATCCTCCATTCATTCATTCATTCAAAAATGTTAACTGCTCATCCTGGGGCAGAGCCACTTACTCAGGGGCTGTACAGAGGTTTTCTAACTATTTTTGTCTGTCCAGCATCTGGTCCCCTTCTCTTGACAACAGTACCCCAATTTCCTCTTGAGGATTCTCTCTCCCCTGCCAAGATGCCCCACCCTCTCCTGCCATGTGACCAAAGGGTGATCCTATGACAAAAGTTGGCCAATCAGACTCTCTCACTGGGCCCCTGACATTCAAATAGAATGTCAAGAGCAGGAAAAAAAAAAAAAGCAGGGGTGCATTTATCTCATTGGAACCCCTCCTTCAGGAGGCTGCCAGTCACTCCTGCTCCTAGGCCCCTAGAACTTCTGAAGCTAAAGCCTTAAGAAGGCCTGGCAGCTTTTACATGTGCGCTCTTAGAAGTCAGGCTACCCTGAGACCGCCATACTGTGAGGAAGTACAAGCAGCCACGGGAAGAGGCCACGTGGAGGAGGATGCAGCCATTCAGCTGATGGCCCCAAAGGAGCTCCCGCCTCTTGATCAGCTTTGGGTGGAGCCATTTTGGACCTTCCAGCTGACATCATCTGAAGCAGGAGAACCACCTGGCAACTCACAAACTCATCAGAAGTAAATAATCATTGCTTTCAGCCACTGAGCTGGGGACACACAGCTAAAGAATCCGCAATGACACTGATTAGAGCCTGTGCCTCCAACGGGAAGGTCTCAGATGACCTATGATGAGTCAACATTTTTGGTCTCCTGGGGCCAAGCAGATGAACACTTAGAGGAGAACATCATTCATTCATTCAATCACTGTTTCGAACAGCGGTAAGCTGGCACAAAGATGAACAAGCTTAAGGAGCTCCTCTTCTGGTGGGGGGATCACACACTGCCTCAGTTTCCTCAGCTATGAAATGGAGACGATAACAGGTCCTGATTAAGAGGACTGTCATGATGATTAAATGCTTGGCAACAAGTACCCATTAGATACTAGATTTTGTTATTATTATAATAAATTGAAGTTCCAACGCATTGTCCCTAGAAGGGTGGCCATCTGGTATGAACAAAGTGTTACAGCAAAGGAAAAACTCAAATGCCCACGTGGGCCAGGCAGGTGACGTAACCAAGTATAAGAAAAACTTGAAACCCACACACCTCCTTCTTTCCATCTCTCACTTTACCACTTTTGATAGAGGCATTCGAACACAGAAATACTGATCCATGAGAGAGGAGCAGCAGGGCAAGTGCAATGATAAATGGCAAATGAACTTGGTTGTACCCTCAGACAATAGGGAATGGGGGTGAGGAGGACTGTGGCAAAGTGGAAAATATACCATCAGTGGGGACAGGAGCCCAGTGCCGCCACATATAGCCCACGTCTATTTTTCAGAAGCTGGAAACTCTCATTTTAAAAATGTGAAGTCTCACAGTTGTTAAAAATCTGCCAACTTCAAAAAATGTTAAAAATAGTGTGTAAGTCAGGGGCTTCCCTGGTGGTGCAGTGGTTGAGAGTCTGCCTGCTGATGCAGGGGACGTGGGTTCGTGCCCCGGTCCGGGAAGATCCCACATGCCGCAGAGTGGCTGGGCCCGTGAGCCATGGCCGCTGAGCCTGCGCGTCCGGAGCCTGTGCTCCGCAACGGGAGAGGCCACAACAGTGAGAGGCCCGCGTACCGAAAAAAAAAAAAAAATAGTGTGTAAGTCAAACAAAACATTTCTGTGAGCGGAATATGGGCACTGGTCAGCCAGCCTATGATGTCCTATTCCTAAAGGATGGCAGAGCAAGGAGACCTCTCACTTTGTTCATCTGTAAAACGGGGATTAGAATATCCCTGTGCTATAGACTGAATGTTTGCATCCTCCCCAAATCCCTATGTTGAAACCTAATCCTCAATATCATGGTATCTGAAGTTGTGACCTTTGGAAGGTGATTAGATCACGAGGGTGGAGCCCTCAGGAATGGGATTAGTGCCCTAATAAAAGACCCCAGAGAGTTCCCTTGCCCCTTCTGCCATGTGAGGACACAGAGAGAAGATGGTGCCGTGTATGAACCAGGAAGCAGGCCCTCACCAGACACTGAAACTGTTGGCACCTTGACCTTGGACTTCACAGCCTCCAGAACTGTGAGAAATAAATTTTTGTTGTTCATAAGCCACCCAGTCTCTGGTTTTCTAGTACAGCAGCCAGAATGGACTAAGACACCCTGAGCAAGCACTTAGACCACCACCTGGCATGCAGAACTTTCTCAGTTGTGTGTGGGTCCCGGAAAGGAGGTGAGAGAGGTAGGTCTCCTGCACGGTGATAGCTTCCTCCAGGAGGGGACAGCTTGGGGAAAGGGGGGGTAGTTGTCATTCCCAGGGCCCAGGGCAGAAATCTTCGATCTAAGAGCCCTCATTACAAGGTCATGTCACAGATCCTCATTAGAATGTCATGCCACTGATCTCACGGATTAATTTATATATCTCAGGTGGTCTGAGACTGGTCAGAAGCAGAACATCCCACCAGCCCTTCTGCAGGGCCTGATGTCCCTGCTGTGGTATGAGGGAGGTATCTGCCGCTGTGAAAAGGATGTTAGCACAAAGCCTGGCTCCTCCACTGGGCTGGGTACCGGGAGGGGACAGGGACTGGTGACTAGGTGAGAGCAACCCCCTCCACTCTCACCTGTGCTTTTGGCAGATGACAAACAGGTTTCGACTCCCTTGCCTTGAGCAAGGATCCCCAAACACTAGATTCAGATCCACCAGCACATCTCCAAGCCTCCTGCCTTGATTCTTTCTTCCCCAAAATACTTCCTGAGCACTCAGAGTGCCAGGCCTTGTTGTAGGTGCCGGGATACAAACAAGGTCCCCACAACCATGGGGTGTACTTTTTAGCAAGAGGACAAAGAAGCAAGTAAGTAAATCCAGGTAATTCCAGAGAGTGAAAAGTGCTATAAACATAAACCGAGGAGGCGTTCTTGACATTCTGAGGAGGTGACATTTGAGCTGAGACCTGAAGCATCCAGGGGGGCCTGACCTGTGATGCTCTGGAGGAAGAGCGGTCCAGGCAGTGGGAACAGCAAGAGCAAAGGCCCTGAGGTCGGAACAAGCACTGAGGCAGCCAAGGAACAGAGAGGAGGCCAGCGTGACTGGGTGTAGCATGCTGAGTGGAGTGAGACGGAAGTGGAGGCCAGGCGGTGCAGGGCAAGGTAGACTTTATTATGGGTGTAGCGGGCCCCTGGAGGGAGGGTTTTATTCCAGGAGCTGCTAGCTCCTACAAGCCCTTTTGGGATTTTGCAGAAATGCACCCTTTCTAGCACTTACTCTCCTGCTTCAGCAGCCCTCAGCCTCAGTTGTACATTGGAATCATCTGGGAGCTAGCTGTAAAACAGCCTGATGTCTGCCCCTCCCCCCCACCCAGGGGTGCTGATTTAATTGGTCTGGGTATGGCCTGGGCACTGGAACTTAAGAGGTCCCCTGGAGATTCTGTTGGGAACCCCGGCTCCACTCACAAGCATCTCCCTGTGCACACGGTGAGGAGCCCCATCCTGGGTTCCTAGGACACACTCAGGGCCCTGTCCTATAGGTCCTTCCCCTACAGGTCACCTCCTTTCCTGAGATGGACTCACTGAGGCCTAAAAGAGGAGGTGGGCGGGGCAGGGTTAGGGGTGGACATGACGTAGCTCATCAGCTCAGGAAGCCACAGAATCAATCTCTAAGCCCAGTTATGCCTTCAGCCTGCTCCTGTCTCTCTGAGCTGGACGTTCCTCATCAGCAGGAAGGAAACCAACGGCTTTTCTTATGAACGGAGTGGCTGAAAAGACCATACAGGATGCTAGGCGTAAAAGCACTTCAAAAGTTAAAAAGAACTGACGCAGCCACTATAGAAAACAGTGTGGAGGTTCCTCAAAAAATTAAAAATAGAACTACCACATGAGGGACTTCCCTGGTGGCGCAGTGGTTAAGATTCTGCCTGCCAATGCAGGGGACACGGGTTTGAGCTCTGGTCTGGGAAGATCCCACGTGCCGCGGAGCAACTAAGCCCATATGCCACACATACTGAGCCTGCACTCTAGAGCCCGCTAGCCGCAACTACTGAGCCCATGCGCTGTAGCTACTGAAGCCCACGCGCCTAGAACCCGTGCTCCGCAACAAGAGAAGCCACTGCAATGAGAAGCCCGCGCACCGCAACAAAGAGTAGCCCCTGCTCGCCTCAACTAGAGAAAGCTGGTGCAGCAATGAAGACCCAACGCAGCCAAAAAAACAAAATAAAAAAACCAAAAAACTACCACATGATCCAGCAATTCCACTTCTGGGTACTTATCCCAAGGAAATCAAATCACTCGAAAAGCTATCTGCACTGACCCCCCTGCCATGTTCACTGAAGCATTACTTACAGTAGCCAAAATATGGAAACAATCTAAGTGTCCACTGATGGATGAACGGGTAAAGATAATGTGGTATACGTCTATAATGGATTATTCAGCCATACAAAAGGAGGAACTCTTTCCATTTGCGACAACATGGATGGACCTTAAGGGCATTATGCTAAGTGAAATAAATCAGAGAAAGACTAATACTGCATGATCTAAATCTAAAAACAAAAAACAAACCCATAATTGAACTCATAGCTACAGAGAACACATTGGTGGTTGCCAAAGGTGGGGGGTGGGGGATGAGCGAAATGGGTGAAGGTGGTCAAAGATATAAACTTCCAGATATAAAATAAATAAGTCTTGGGGATGTAATGTACAGCGTGGTGACTACAGTTAACACTGTACTATATATTTGAAAGCTGCTAAGAGAATAGATCTTAAAAGTTCTCATCACAAGGAAAAACTGCACCTATGCGTGGCAATGGATGTTTAACTACACTTACTGGGTAACCATTTTGCAATGTGTACATGTATCAAATCATTACATTGTAATCATTATGTTGTATATCTAAAATGTATACAATGTTACATGTCCATTATATCTCAATTTAAAAAAGCTAAAAAGTATCTACAAATATAAGCAATAATAACTATGACGGCAATAACATCTACGTTTTGAGGCAATTTCCATGTACCCACACACTGTTCTAGTGTTTCACAGTAACTCTAGGAGGAGTCTACTGGGATTGCCCCCATTGTACAGAAGAGGGCTCTCGGCTCAGAGTGGTCAAGTGACTTGCCCAGCTCCACCCAGCTTCTGAATGGCCAAGCTGGGATCTGAACCAGGAAGTCTGGTTCTGGAGTCTACGCCCTTAACCATGATGACACATGGATTCTCAGGGAGTTATGTTCAATCATCTGTACCATCTTCATCTCCTGTCCAGGTGGAAACCACTGATACCCAGATTAACCCGAGAACTCATCACCCCATTCACTGGAGAGCCTGGTCCACGCCAACCACATGCGTTTATTTCACTGGCTGGACTGGGACATTTTAGGAACATGTCAACAGGAAGGGTGAGGGGCAGAAAGAGGGGCTTGGGGACAAATCTGAGGCAGAAACTGTGGGTGCCTCCCCTTCCGGTCATTCCCTGGTCTACAGGACCCCAGTTTTTTCAGGGGGTGGATCTTCCCCCACCCTGGCAACAAACCAGCATCAGTCTAAGCCAGTGGTTCTCCAGGGGGTGAAATCATTCCCCAAAGAGGCGTTTCTCTGGAATTTGTGAGGTTTTGGTTGTCACATGACTGGGGGATGCTTCTCGTGTCTAGTGGGGTTGCAGGGATGGCGGATAATGCAATGCTCCACGCAGTGAAGAATCGCCCCATTTCCAGCATGACTTTTGGACATCCCACCAGACACTCATGTAGGTGAAAAAGCTTTTACATTGCCTGACCTTAGACATGAACTCCGCTTCACACATAAACGCCAAAGATGTATTTGTGGGGTTCTACCCTATGCTGAATTTTCCAGGAATGCAACCGCTAAGTAAACTGAGGGAAGACCATAGTTTGTTTCATTTGGAAAATTTGGTAAATTGTTCTGTTTTGGAAAATCATATTACTTATGGCCATAGCACTTGTGGTCTTCAAGTTGCCAAACCCAAACATCTGTATCCCGCTGCATTTGTAGCTGTCAGATTTATGTGATTCTAGTGTGAGCATCTGACTGCTTCATTACACCTTCTAATGTAGTTGTGTCTAAGCGTTCATAGGCTGCAATATATATGCTTAATTATAAATCACTTTCCTTTTTAGCTTTTCTTTAAATTACAGTGAGGGTACTTTATCGATTAAAATATATGGGTAGACAGGTTATATTATCTATGAATTTACTTCAGGTAAACTTGGCAAAATCTGTTTGTTATAAGAAGAAGGTGTTTGACCTGCTAATTTGGGGAACAACTAAGCTAAACCGAACATAAAAACCCTATTTCCCTTTGTCAGTGTTTGGCTTAGAGGCTAGTACAAAACCCAACCCCAGGGCAATGAAGCTAAACCTAAGTCTGCTGGGGTGGGGGTGTTCTTGGAAGGATTTTGCTCTCTAATTAAAAGAGAGATCGCAAGGAATCCTGCTCTTTATTCCCATTTTGTAGGGGGATGTGATGTCTGGAGCTGTGGCAGCCATCTTGAGATCATGAAGCCACAAAGACCATGAAGCTGAGGACAGAGGAACAGGCTAGGAACATCCTGGGTCCTTGAGGACATTATTTTTTAGCAACAAATTGGCCCTTGGGCTCCCCCGCTTTGGATTCTCATTATGTGAGAATTAAGTGTTGCTACTGCACAAGCCACTCTCAGCCAGGAATTCTATTACTTGCAGTGAACACATCTTGATTCACCCTCAAGTGATTAGGACTCCAAACCACTAAGACTCCAGTAGGCTTTCCTCCTCTCTGAAATATCAAGGTAAGTGGCCTGCAGTCAGAAGTCTGTGGACAGTGCCCGTCTCTAGAACAGGCCAGAAATGCTGCTTTTGGATGATGTGATTTTCACCAGAGCATGAACATCTCCTGGACTTTTGTGGCTAAAAACACTCCCCTTTTCTGGCTGCTGAGGTGGGTCAAGTCACCCGCTGGGACCCTGGTCTCCAGCCAATAAGAAAGGCTGTTGGCAGCATTCTTCTCCTAACACATCTGGCTTCCACCTGGCCAAGCACATCTCGGGTACTGTTCATGGTCTCCGGGGACAGCCCTATCCATCAACTCACACACACAAGCCCTGCTCATAACGACTCTGAGTTTGGGATAGAACTTATCCAAGTTTCAAGCAAGGCCCAGGTGTATAAAGCAGTGGATACAGGCCTTTCGTAAGACGAAGCTACACGTCAGAGGCCAGGGCCCCCGGGCAGCATGTGTTTTGGAATCATATTAAGAGACCGTGGAAAATTCAAAACAGTGGCAGATACTGGTTAGAGAGAATTCCACGAAGTCTGGGTCTGGGCTGGAGGAGAAGCTCTGAAGACCATGTGACCAGCTGTTCTACCAAGGAGGCACTGTGCTGCCTGTAAGGCCCAGGATCCCATTTGAACTTCAGCAGTTTCCCGAGGGCATCTGTTGCAGAGTGATGACTATTTAGCTCTGTCTGCTAATCACTGAGCAATGAGTAGATGGACAAGGTGGGGTGAAGGGGCTCAGCCTGAGCCTTTGGGAATTTCTCAGGAGGATCCTAAAGAGGTGAGCGTGTGGGATGTCTAAAAATATTCATCCAATTGATGCGTGACAGGCACTGGAGCGGGGGACAAGGGAGGAAAGCCCACCAGGGAACAAAATACATTCTCCCTAGATGATTGTGTCCAGTCCCAGGGCTTAAAATAACATGGATGTACCGATGACTCTCAAATTTCACTTGCCAGTACCAACCAGCTCCAGACTTGTGTATCCAGCACCCAGTGAGCCTTCCGCCACCCAGGTCGAGTGTCATCTCAAACCCAACATTTCCACAACTACACTCTGAATCATCCTCGCTCCTCCAAACTTTCTCTCCTCGTCTTCCCTACTTAGGAATCACCATACTCCAAGCTGCCCAGTCATCTTTGACTCCTCGGCCTTAGAGATATATGGGGCTGAGTCATTCTCTGTTGTGGGGTCTATCCTGCACATTGTAGGGTGTTTAACAGCATCCCTGGCCTCCACCCACTAGATACCAGTAGCATCTCCTCCCTAGTTGTGACAACCAAAAACACCTCCAGACATTGCTAAATGTCTCCTGGGGGGCAAAGTTGTCCTTGGTTGAAAACTACAGCTCTTCCCTCACTTTAATTATCCAATCCACCAGAAAGTTCCACTGGCTTTGCCCCCCAAATATATCTCCAATCCACCCATTTCACTCCATCTCCATTACTACCACCAAAATCCTGGCCCATATCAGCTCACCATCCTCATGTCTCTGCTTCCACCTGCAAAGCATCCCTCTCATGGTAGCCACTGACATCTTTTTAAAACACCAATCCTGTCATTCCCTGACTTAAAACTCTCCAGTGGTTTTCCATTTCATTTGAAATAAATTCTAAATTTCTCACCTTGGCCCCCATTTCTCACCACTGACCTCAACCCCCACCCCCACCCCACCCCGCCGCTTACTCACTACCCTTCACCCCACTGGACTTCTATTTGTGTTTTAAACAGGTGTCTTGAACAGGCCACTCCTCTCCACCTCCAGGCCTTTGCACTGGCTGTTCCTTCTACCTGGAATGCTCTTCCTCTACATCTTCCCCAGGTTGGCTCATCTCAACATTTAGGTCAAAACTCAAAAGTCACATCCTCAGAGGGGTCTCCCTTGACCACCTGCCAAAAGTTGCCCTCCCCCACTCCCCATAATTTCCCATCACGTCACTATCTTGTTTCCACCGTACAGCCTGTCACTTTCTAAAAGAGCCTCGGACTTGCTTGCTTGTGTATTATCTGCTTTCTCACCCTCTGGAATGTAATTCCATGAGAGTAGGGTTCTCTCTTGTTCATCCTAACGCCTAACACAGTGCCTGTCACACAATAGCTGCTCAATAAACACGTGTGCACTGACAAATAAGAGGAATGACCTCTTAATCTGTACTGCAGTTTCCAGAACACCTTTATATGCCTGATCTCATTTAGAGCATTTCCTCTGCCTTCTGGCTGCCCCTGCATCAGACAGGAGTACAAGATATGCACACTCGATGGGCCTCTTTCCACCTCTTTGCTGATGCGGAACACACACACACACGCACACACACACAGGGCACTCTGGTTCTCTTCCAGCAGCCAGGGCCCTCCCTGGGAGTTTGATTCAGCAGGGTCTGGAATTTGAGCTTTTTAACAAATACCTCCAGACGACTCTCATGGTGGAAGGTTGGGCAAACACTGCCCCACCAGAAATCACAGAATCGTAGAAGTCCCTCGCTGACTGTCTCAAGGACCTGTAGGGACCCGGGCCACTCTCTGCTGGAATGGGCTAAATGCCTTGAGCCGTCATGAGCCTTACTTCAAACCGTTGGAGCCTAGAAGACACTAGGGTCTGTAGCCCATCCAGGAGGAAGAGTTTCAGAAGAAGAGACCTTCAGCCCCTTACCCCTTAAGAATAAAGGTGCAGAGTCTCTCGCGGGAAACGAGACAGGCTGGGACCTGGGACCCTTTGCTGCAGTGCCGCAGTTCTTGCACCACAGTTCTTGCAGTTCAAACGTCTCCTCGAGCAACAAAATACAAAGAAACTATAAGGGATTAAAAATAACTGTGCGCATGCACAATTGGGGCAAATTCTGGACAACAAGATACAAAGAGACCAAAAAGCTCAACTGCCACTTTTAAAGGGCCCGGAGCAAAAACAGGGCACTGCGCATGCCCCCTGCACACAACACCACCTAAGGGGGGGGCAGCCCACCTAAGCCACCGCTCCAGTCCGACCCCTGGACATACCCCTACCATCACCCCATATAAGGAATCAGCTCACACACCCTGAGGGAGGGAGCGAGCCAGCAAGGGAACCTGTACTTGTTCTTACCCCCCACCCCCGCAGCAGCAGGGGCCCCAATAAAGCCTTACCTGAAAAAAAAAAATCACAGAATTCAGGCCAGGTAGCACCTGTCAGACACTAAGGCAGAAAAGTCCAGCCTCCAGCACTTGTTAACCTCAGTGGAGGGGCAGGGGAGGCTGTCCACTAAGCAGCTGTTTCTGCGGTACCCCCTCGATCAAACTGGAAGCAGGTCCATCTGGCCATCATGTGTCACATTCATGTCCCCCCTC
Source organism: Aethalodelphis obliquidens (assembly GCF_003676395.1). Lineage (NCBI taxonomy): Eukaryota > Metazoa > Chordata > Mammalia > Artiodactyla > Delphinidae > Aethalodelphis > Aethalodelphis obliquidens. The sequence continues at coordinate 22,538 of NW_020837986.1, read as the reverse complement.
ATCATAGGCACTGGCGGTCTGCCTCCCCAGCAGCCAGGCTCCCTTTCCCTGGTGTCCTCTGGGGCCTTGGGGTCTTAGTTGGTTTGCCCCCAGCTCCAGGGCGGGCCCTGGGAGCCTGGCCTAAGCCCATGGTCATTGACTCATTTCCATGGCCAGTGGCTGACCTGGAGTGAGCATGTGACATAAAACAGTCTAATCAGAGGGACGGTTGGGGCTTGGGTGGGCATTACCAGAAAAGAGGCTTGTTCTTTCCTGGTGGGCTCAAACCAGAGAGAATGAGAGGACAGCTCTTGAGCTCAACTCCTTAATCATGAGAACAGCCAATGTTTCCCCAGGGCTTGCCTGTGTCAGACACCATGTTAAAGCCCTTGACACTGATGATCTCATTTTAGCCTTTCCTACCAGCCAGGAGAGAGGTGCTGTGATTATCGACATTTGCTGGTTGAGAACACTGAGGCAATAGAAAGGTTAAGTAACGTGCCGTGGATCACATAACTGGGCAGGTAGCCACGCAGCCTTGCTCTCCTGACCACGGTGCTAGAGGCTGCCCGCCTCTCAGAGCTGGAGAGAGAAACCAGCCCCGTGGAAGAAAGAGCAGAGATGGAGAGGAACAGATTTTCAGGCCAAAATCTGAGCCCTGACTCAGCTGCGCCTGAAGCTGTTACCTTAGCATTTTTTGGTCATGAAAGCCAGTAAGTCCCTTTCTCTTCTTAAATTGATTTGTGATTTTTTTCCCCCTACTTTCTGTTGCTTACAAGAGAAAAGGTCCCGGTTACTTCCCAGTCCTTCTAGGAAAGTACCCCTAACTGATAATCCACTTGCGACTTGCACACAGCTGCTGCCCAGTAAACACCAGCAGATGCGGGTGAGGACGGCTCTCGCTTCCCACCCGTTAACCCGCTGGGTCTATAACCCTGACACCCACCTGCAGCCAGCCTAACGCCACTTCCCCTCTCCTCTCCGAGTGAGGCCTGGTTCCCTAGCAACCACCCCAGTTAGGCAAACACGCCATTTATCAGGATGCCAATTAATTATAATGATCTTAATGATCTTCCAATTAGGCAGCGCCTTGCATCTGGATCAGGGGCACTGTAGATTCCCCGCCAGGGCCCATCACAAGGAAGTGCGTGGAAGGTAGGCCAGGGTGAGGCCTCCCTCACCTGGAGGTCAGCACTGAGAGGAGGCCCTACCTTCCACATCCACTGGTCACACAGGGCCCAGGCCTGAAACAAAGGGCCCTGGACCCCCTCCCCCTCCCCTCCAGGGACAGGCCGATGCGACTCCACCACCAACCACAAGAGGGCCACACCTCTTGGAGAATTTTCACCCTCTTGCCATTGTGCCTTCAGTGGGCACGAACCCTCCCCTCAGATCTCATGGCTTTTGGCTGTCAGTCCGCGTGATACATCCCTTTGCATCCTGACTCAGGGAGTGTGTGTGCGTACTTGCAGGGAGAAGAGAACATGGCCAGGCAATCACATATTTTCCTCAAGGCATCCCTCACCCCCAAAACCAAAATACAAACCCCAGCCTCCCCCCAAACACTGGAGGTTTTTGGAGAGAAGTGGGACTACTGAGGGGCTTCTGCCTTTCAAAGTTTGATCGTCTAATTGTGTTTCTTTCTTTCCCCCCACTGCATATCTGTTTCTTCTACACTTGGAATAAAGGCCAAGGAGGGAAGAGAGTACAGTGGGTCAGAGTGGACCCCGGAGGCCCAGGGTCTCGCCAATCCCAGCTGTACCACTGACCAGCTGTTGGAAAGTCACGATCCTCTCAGTGCCTTAGTTTCCTCCTCTTTAACACGATGACAATCACAGGACCTACCTCCCAGGTGTTTTGAGTGAATGAAATGAGTTATCATGCCTAAGGATTTAGAACAGTGCTTGGCCCATGAAACACTACATAAGTGTTAACTATCATATCAAGTCTAGACTAAACCCTTTCTTTTAAATACAAAATGGTCAGAAATGATGATATTCTTCTGCAGGACAAGGCTTTCAGTCTCTTTCTGAGGGAAGGAAGTCTAAAAACAGATTGGATGGAGTTGGGCCAGATTCCCTGGCTGGCTAACTCAGGAGACCAGAAGCTGCCCCCTTGAGGCAGGTCCAAACAGATAAAGCGAACATATCCACGGAAAGGAAGAGGGAAATATTATTCCCAAATCTAAAGGATCTTCAAGTGTGAGGGTGTGCGACCGCACACCAGCTAGGTCCTAGGGATGGCGGCTAAAGGGAGTTGTTGGGCAGGGGACACACACATGTACATACACCACACACAGTCTCACACACAGCCGCCTGGTCCTCCTCCAGGCGGAGGCGTTTTACAATTAACTCATCACTCAACCCTCAAGTTTGAAAACTTAACATGCTATTAAGGTTTCAGACAAAGCCATAAATTCAAATAAAAAAACCGAAAAATATACACAAAGCCCAAAGCCCAAACCCACACTGACTCTCAGCCATGGCAGCCATGCCGACATCATGCATCTATGTGCATAAACTTGGCCCAAGGAAGATCCTTCGTGAGCAAACGTCCAACTGCCATCAGCAAAGCCTGCCACCATCTCCCCTCGAGCTGCTTATGAGGACACTAAGTTACACACCCGGACAGGCTGTTGTGATGAGTTCTCTCCTCCACACGTGGGACAAGCACAGCTGGGAGAACCTCTCTCACCAGGTGAGTGGTCTTCAGGCTGTCCTCCCCACCCCCTTTCTACATGGAATGAATGCCTTTAATTTAATTAAAACCCTCCAGTGGCTCCGCAATGGGTAGTGGAGATGCAGCAATAGCAAATCTCCTTCACTATTAACTACAAGATGAGAGTAACTGTTCCTGCTCCGGGGAGAGACACTGGGTGTCCTCCAGGGAAAGCCCATCCTCCCTGCTTCTCTGGCCCCCAGAGAACCTGCCCAAGAGCAGCCTCCCTTCTCTGCCCCAAAGGAAGGGAGAGCGGCGCTGTGGGAAAGAGGCAGGGGACAGATGGAGGGGCACGCGGGAGGGTGTCCCGACATGCACAGATGTGCAAATACCCAGATTCAAATATAAGCTAAATGTAATGACTTGGTTAATTAAATATTGACTTTTAACTCAAAAAGTGATTAAAACAAGCTGCAGGAAAGGCTGTCCAGAGAGCAGAGGGGGCAGGGAATTGATTCAGAACTTTCAGGAAGGGCGAAGAGGAGAAGGAAAAAGGGGACTATCAAAATGGATGTCTGGGCTTGTCCTACTGTGTGCAGGGGCCATGGTCTTCAGTCTCTACACGGGGAGTTGCGGACAGAGGTCACTGGGCAAAACTAGGATTTGCGGGTGTCACCTTACTGTTTCCCACCCTTAGACCGCATCTCTTTCCCTAGCTGCCCTCAAAGTGAACTGAAAGCTTGTGGTGCTCAGGAACTCGAGTCTGTTCATCGCTTTTCTCTGGATCATAACGCGGTGCCGGGCACCAGGAGGTGTTCCATAAAGGCTTGCAGAACGAATGAATGAACTACTATAAAGAATATTAAAAGAAAAGAAAAAGTACAGTCCTAGAAACCGCTGCGGCTCCACTGTCACACTTCCGAAATCCCCGGGCGGCTGGACGGGAGCATCTCTCTACAAGGAGATGAGAACTGGTTCTGACCCAGCCTAGGAGGAGATTTGTCTTTACAATCCCATTTGCTTTCAGTATGTGCGAGCTCCCTATCACTCTGAAGATCCGGTCCACTGCTTTCCCGTGTCCTGCCCGGACAAGCCCCACGTGGTCTGGCTTCTAGCCGGTCCGTTGGGTCTAAACTCAAAGGGGTCAAAGAGGCCAGCCCCCTGCGGCCGGCGAGCCCAGGAGCGCTGCCTCCAAGGTCTCCAAGGCTCCGCGAGGCGCGTCGGCGGGTCAGGGGCGCGGTGGAAAGTCCTCACCCGCTCGCCCAACCCGCCAGAGGGGTCAAACGGGTCATCCTCCCGCGGCCCGCCGGCGCCGGAGCCACTCTGCAGCCCGCGCTCTGCGCTGGGGCCGGAGCCTAGCGGTGGGGACTGGCCCCAAGCTCACCTGGGAAGCAGTCGCGGCCGCGCGCGCCCCGGGGCCGACTCCGGCCGCGGGGAGCCCCCGCCCCGCCCACCTGGCCCCCGCGCCCCACTCACCAGCGCGCACGGCCCCGGCGGCCTCAGCGGGCGCTGGGCGACGCCGCCTCTACCGCAGCCCGGCCGGGCCGCGGGGCGCAGGGAGTCCGCGCCGCTGCTGCTGCTGTTGCTGCCGCCGCCGCCGCCGCCGCTGCTGCATCCCCAGCGAGTGCTGCTGCCGCTCCTCCTCCCCTCCCTCCGCCTCCTCCCGCCTCTCCGCCCTCTGGCTCCGCCGCCGCCGCCCCCCGGCCCCCGCCCCGGCGCGCCGCCCTCGCCAAAGTCCGGGTCCGCGCCTTGCCCGGGCGGCTCTCGCATCGCCGCAGCCTGGCCGCCGCGCCGCCCGAGCCTGCCCCTTGGCACCGTGCGGCCCGGCCTCCCGACTGCCTGTCTGCCGCCCAGCTCCGCGCGGGGGAGGCGAGCGCGCGCCGCGGAGGGGAGCGGCGGGCCGGCAGCCGCGGGGGACCCTGCCGCGGCGCCCTCCCGGTGCCCCAGCGCGCGCGAGCTCTTTACCTCTGGCTGGAAGGACGGGCGGCCCGGCCGGCCCGGCCCTGCTGTCCCCGGCGTCCGGCCACGGCCCCGAAGTCTGGCCCCGGACGGCGCAACGGCGGAGAGCGTGGGTCCGGACAGCCCTCTGCCTCCTGATGCCTCGGGACCCCGCTGGCCGCGCTCCCGGCGCCGAGCGCGCACCCTCGCCGGGCCACAGACGCACACTCACCCGACACACACTCGCTCCAGCTCGCCCTCGGCGGAGAGTTGAAACAGCTGTGGGATTCGCCCAGGAGCTGGAAATGAGGGAGGGACGCGGGCCGGAGCCGTGCGTGTGAGGGTGTGTGTGTGTTGACACACACACACACGAGGGGAGCATCTCTAATAACTCAAATATTTCAATAAAGTCAGGAGGGCCATCGATCAGGTCCACTTGGCTGGAAGCGAAGAGAAAGAATCCTTGCCTCTTTTCCGCTTTCTTTTTCTCCTCCCTCTGAGCTGGAAGGAGCCAAGTGTTCCTCGGGACGTACGACGGTCCCGGCCGGGCGCTCTCCTCGTAATGACACGTTAATAAATGTTTTCTTTTATCTGCTTTCACAAGGGCTCGCCCCGGCCTGCAAACACCCGACCGCCTTCGCTGAAAGCCCGGCGCTCGCCTCTAACCACACACGTTAGCTTTTGGAGACGCCGGCTCGAGCCGTGGCCCGCGGCTGGATCGAAGGGTGAACTGCCCACGCGCCCAGGAATCTCCCTGAGACATTAACTTGAGCTCACGTGAAAATAGCTGCCGTTGCCCAGAAATGGTTCGGGAATAGGAAAGAAAGGAGGAGAGTGGCTTCCTCCGAAAGGGGAGGAATTCGACTCAAGGTGGTGCTGTCTACCGCGCTTTCCACTGTCCCCAGCGTCGCAGAAGAGGCCAGAGGGGGACCTGGCTGATAGGGATGGGCAATGAGCCGGCAGAGAACCAACTAGTAGCTGCAGAAAGCACAGCTGAGCTGCTAAGGGAAAAAAGACTCAGCTGTAGATAGGTATACTTGCAGGCAGTAGTAACTGAGGTAAACCTGGTAACACTCTTACGAGGTATTATTATACCAATATTACACAACTGTAAGTAGTGGACCCAGGATTTGAACCCAACACATTTGGCTTCAGAGTTGTTTTTTTAAAATCCCAGGCCATTGTTACTTTCCAACACAGCGTCTCTTTTCTCTGCCGCAGTCTTCTTTCATGCTAGCTGGGGTTGTCATATTTAGTAAATAAAAATACAGAAGGTCCATGAGGATATACTTATACTAAAAAATTCTTCATTGTTTATCAGAAATTCAAATTGAGTGTCCTGACTCCTTTATGGCGGGGGCTCTAGGCTCTCCCCGCCATAATCTCCCTTAGCTACCCCAGATCAATTTACAGTCTAAGTAAATCAGAAAAACCTGGAACTTGCTTTTCCAAATCAGATTCTGGTGGCCACCTTTTGGGACCACTGAGGTTGCTGTTCCTCTGCCCTCTTTTTGCCTTGAATCAAAATGTGAGGCTTACCTCTTCACCATCAGCAATGAAAAATAGTGGGGACCCCTACTCTTTTGGCCTCATCTTTGCGGAAGGGACACATTTGCTGCAGAGCCTCTATTACCGTGCTATCCGGGAGAAGTATAAAGCTGGCTAAGTATGTAATTTTTTTCTGTTTTTTTTTTTTGTTTGTTTTGGTCGCACCCTGCGGCATGTGGGATCTTAGTTCCCCAACCAGGGTTGGAACCCACGCCTCCTGCATTGGAAGGCAGAGTCTTAACCACTGGACCACCGGGATGTCCTAGCTATGTATGTAATTTAACATTTTCTGGTAGCTGCCTTGGGAAAAAAAAAAAGAAACAGGTGAAATTAACTTTAATAACAGTTTATTTAACCTAGTATATCCAAAATATTATCACTTCAACATATAATCAGTAGACACATTATTAATGAGATATCTGACATTCTTTTTTCTTACTAAGTCTTTGGAATCCAGTATGGATTTTACACTTACAGCAGCTCTCAATTCAGACCAACCACATGGGGCTAGGGGACCCCATATTGGACAGTGCAGCTCTAGTAGGTTCTGTGGTCCACGGCTGAGTGTTTTTACCAGGTTACCTCCTGTAATCCTCTTCATCTTGCAAGAAAACTGATGCTCAGAAAGGTAAAAGGGTATTAATCACGGTCACAAAGTTGACAAACGGGATTTTGACCCACTTGAGGCTGTGCCTGGCTTTGGGACATGTTTTCCCTGGGGCAACAGTTTTCTAACTGGGACCTCAGAGCCCCATGGGGGTGTCTCAGCGGCCTGGGGTGGAGGAAGGAGGTGAGATCTGCCTTTTGCCTACTTGTTATGTTGGGTTCTGGAGAATATTGCAGAGGTAGAGGGGAATTCCACTGCAAACAAGTTCAGAAACACACTGCCTTCCTTCAGGCCTCGCATCCATGAGGCCTGTCCGGGATCCCTGGTTGGGGAACTAAGATCCCACATGCTGCAGGATGCGGCCAAAACAAAAAAAGAAAGAAAGAAAGAAAAAGAAAGAAAAAGAAAACAAGTTACATACGTAGCCAGCTTTATACTTCTCCCGGATAGCACGGTAATAGAGGCTCTGCAGCAAATGTGTCCCTTCTGCAAAGATGAGGCCAAAAGGGTGGGGGGGGGGGGCCCCACCACTTTTTGTCGGTGATGGTGAAGAGGTAAGCCTCACATCTTGATGAATGGCTCTCCCTTCCCTAAATGGGCTGCGCCTGCAGTTTTCTCCTCCATCCTTGTCTCCTCATCAGGGAACCCCAGTAGCGGAGGGGCAGCTCACAGTCACCTTTGTGGGGCTATAGGTGGGGCTGAGATGGTGTCATTTGATTATCTTTTCTGGATATTTATTCTTTCCGCTGTTGCTGTTCATAGACCAAATGTGGTGACGTCTGTGACTTGCCCCTTGTCCTTTATTAGGAAGGAGATGGATCTTGCGTGTGAGTGCCTTCGTGTGTGTGTACACGTGCCCGTGTACGTGTGCAACCACGTACGTGTGTCCATGGTAGGCAGCTGCTCTAGATCTGGCTTCAGGTCAGGACTTAACTCGCCAGCTCAGACGCCCAGAGGTCTGCCAAGTGCCCTCTGGCCACGTTCTTTGTCCTATAATTCTCAGCAAACCCATGGTCCTTTCGGTCCGAGGTCTCGGCCTAAGTTTTCCAGGTTCCCTCCAGGCAGTTGGGGACTCCTGGCCCCATTTGGGAGCTCAGGGTCTGCCTGGGAGACACAGATGCCCCCCAGCCTGGGAAGTCACTCAGCCACGACTGGGTGGGGTCCTGGGTGCGGCCTCAGTATAAGTCTCAGGCCCTTCCACCTCCTGATTCTGCAGCCCCTGCCGGTCTCCACCCACACCGTCGGGGACGGCCTGTCTCAGCTCCGTGCCCCTCCTCACTCTGGTGGCACCTCTCGCCGTGATCGTCCTGGTCCTGGTTGGATAATCCGGCTTTTCAGGCTTCTCACACCACTCCCCACCTCCTTGTTGCTTTAACCCCAGGGTACCTTTCCCTTGACACCCACAAGTCCCCTTTCCTCCTCCCGTGTGTTCCCTTTGTGCAGAACCCCCGTCTGGTTCTATTGACCTGGCTCAGCCAGAATGCTCTTCTATTTCAGGGACTCCTATGCAACAATTAAAAAAAAAAAAATCATCCTGCTGTGTGTTTATCTCCATCAAGAGGCTGAAACTCAATCTGATTGTCCAAGTGCTTCTGGCTGCATTTGGGTTGGAGTAGATGGGATTTTATGAGACTGTAAAAATCGAGCTTTTAACTATCTCGAACAAATTTGCGTGTCAAGGAGAAACGCTGAGAGTAGAAACAGGACTGCAGAGGGGAGGTTTGGAAATGCGAGTGAGCCTCCGAAGTGGGGCACAGGTGGCTTCAATAATCCACACGAGTTTGGCTGTAACTTGCTTCTACAAACCCAAAGAGGCGGCAGTCACCCCCGGGGGGTTGGGATCCAACTTCTCAGCTCCTCAGTGGGGACAGTTTTGCATGGGTTTTCAAATACGAATCCCAGCATTATCCATAACATGGAGAATTTGCGGTTAATTCTGCTGAGTTTTCACTTAGACCCAAGCTGTCTTGTCTGTAGAACTGCAATTGCGTTAGAGAAACACTGTTTACATTTCTTGAGATATTGTGATAATGAAAAACAGCACCATCAACCTCCATTAAGTCAAAAGAACATTAATTGTATATTTCATGCTGGGCTGGCAGCTCACACAGACGTGCTTTACTTCAGCAAAACAGGGCTCATCTTTGCAATGAGGTACCCATTTCCCTCCTTAATTACACGTAATTGTATAGTCTAATTTATTCTAACGCCCGACGCCTAAAAGTGCACATTCATGAATCAAGGGTTAGATTGGGAGGTAGGAGAATTATAAACGGGTATAATTGCAGTCTCGGGGGGGGGGGCTGCTTATGAGTGATCTCAAAGAGCAATGATGTTTATTCTGAATTCTTGCTAATGAAAGACAGGCTGCCTCCAGTTAAGAACACAGGTAACAGTGATGATTTGTCTGGTTGGTTAACAATACACCAATAGTTCTCTTTTGGATAAATGATCAAGAAAGATTAAATAGGTGAATTTCATGTAATTTGTGATGGGATGAAACAGACACACAAACTGCGTTAGTCCTCCTGTAATTGTGTATTAAAATGAGTACTGCAGCCCCAGGCAGCACAGCTGCAGATCTCCGTGGACAAGGCAGAGCTTGTGCGTCTCTGGTGGACCATGGTTTTCTAAAGGGGAAAAGCTGGGTCCATTTGACCATAAGTGCAATTCAATTTAGTCTCTCTCTGTGACAGCACCCCTCCTTTTTACAATTGCTTTCTAGAAAAATCACTTTTGAACTTTGGTTGTAATTAGTCAATTTATCAATTATGATTAATGCTGGTGGCTGATTTAGGAAAAGTGAAATAATGACTTAGCCCTGCCCCAGGGCTGAAGTTCTTACTAACCTGGTCTCTGCCCCCACTGGCTGGCGACTCCTTAGCTGATCACCTCGGGGCTCAGTTTCCTCATTTTAAGAATGAGAATAATATTGAGGACATTGCAGGTTTTCATGTGGTCTAAGTGAGATTAATGAAGGTAAATGTGCGCACGATGCCTGGCTGGGAGTGTTTGTTGAATCGGAATCGGAAATGTGGGACATGGGTTCAAGCCCTGGCCCAGGAAGATCCCACATGCTGCAGAGCAACTAAGCCCGTGTGCCACAGCTACTGAGCCCGCGTGCCACGACTACTGAAGCCCGTGCACCTAGAGTCCACGCTCTGCAGCAAGAGAAGCCACCGCAATGAGAAGCCCGTGCACCACAATGAAGAGTAGCCCCCACTCACCACAACTAGAGAAAACCCACGCGCAGCAACAAAGACCCAACGTAGACAAAAGTCAATAAATAAATAAACTTATTAAAAAAAAAAGAATCAGAAATGTGCTACCATGGGCCTCTAGAGAGACTCCTCCATCGTCTGCAAATCCAAGACAGCTGCTATGATGCCAAAGCAAACCAGCTCATGCCACTCCCAGGCTTAAAATCCCTTCTGCTTAGATGAAAATCCAAATTCCTGAGCAGGACCACAAGATCTACATGGTCCCAACCCTGGCCACCTACCACCATCTTTCTCTGCTCACTTCTCTCTTTATTATGAAAATTTCAAATGAGAAATGGAAAGAATAGTACAGTGGATGTGCTATACCCGCCACCTGGAATCAACAGGTGTTAATAGTTTGCCATGTGCCCTGATATGTTGCTGAATGATTTGAAAGGAAGTTGAGGACATCGTGGCAAATCACCGCTCAGGACTTAGGCATCTCCTAAGAATAAACTGTTCTTTCAGATGACCTCCCCACCATTATCACACCTAAGGAAATGGACAGTAATTCCATAATCACTCCCCGGCTTGCTCACATTAATGGAGCCCCAAGGGTTTCTTTCTCTTTGTTCCTTAAACCTTTGCCTACCTCAGGGCCTTTGCACTTGCTGTGCCTTCCGCCTGGAATACTCTTTCCCCAGATTTTTCTCTATCATCTCCTTGTCATCATTCAGATCTCAGCTTAAATGTCACCTCCCTGAGAGTTGTCTCCTGTTTCACCTAAAGGTGTTCCCTGATCTCCCTCACTCTCCATCTTCCCTCCCCATTTTATTGTCTTCCTATAGCATGCCACTGTCTGAAATTCTGTATTTATTTTATGTCCGTGACCATGGTCTATTTCCTGCTCCCCACATCCACCCTACACTAGCTGCGGGAGAGCGGGAGCTGTGTCTGGTTTGCTCACTGTTGTAGCTCCAGTGCCTAGAACAGCGTCTAGCGCACAGTCGCTATTCAGTAGATATTTGTTAAATGAAGGAGTGAATATCCCTGTGTGTGATGTTTTCAAACAGAAGTCGTAAATGGAAGCGTTGGGATACCAGTGTCTAGAGGCAAATCCGTAGGGGTTCAATCACAGTGCCACCACTCACCAGCTCTGTGTTACTCTGGGCCTCTGTCCCCCTTTTTTTTTTTTTTTTTTTTTTTACGGTACGCGGGCCTCTCACTGCCGCGGCCTCTCCCATTGCGGAGCACAGGCTCCGGATGCGCAGGCTCAGCGGCCATGGCTCATGGGCCCAGCCGCTCTGCGGCATGTGGGATCTTCCCAGACCAGGACACGAACCCGCGTCCCCTGCATCGGCAGGCAGACCCTCAACCACCGCGCCAGCAGGGAAGCCCTCTGTCCCTTTTTAAACTCCTCTGCCAAACGGGGATGATGACGATCATCTCTGCTTCCTAGGGTTGTTGTGAGTTATTAATGAGTTTATCTACAAAGTGCTTAGAACAGTGCCCAGCACGTAACAGCCAACCTTCCTTGTGCGCTTATAAGAGGCCCATGATTTTAAGCTCCATTGGCCACGCACAGGCTCACATAGGACCGGTCTCCAAACAGAAAGCCCTGGGGAAAACTTCCTGGGAGGTCCGATGCACCATGGGCCACATGCTGCCCTGTGAGAGACCAGCCAGGTCAACACTTGGCCTGAAAAAAGGCCCTGCTTGTTTACAGTGGGCATCTGGGCTGATGGTCCCGGCCCGTGGTTAAATATTTTGACTCTCACCCCTGAGACCAGCCCTCGGAGGCTCACACAGGATGGGGGCATGGGAACCTGGGGAGGAGGGGACAAAAGGAGACCCATCTCCCTGCTGGAGGAGAGTGCACCCAGTGGCCTAGGCTCTGACTCAGTGGGTCCCCCCACCAGCTCCCCCAGGGTAGGTAGACTCTGTCATGAATTCTACCTTATCACTGGCCTGTACATTTTGAAAAAAGGATATTCAGTGCTGGATGTCGAATATGCAGGGGAACGTAGGTAAATACATGTTTTTCAGCTAAAGTTGCAATAACAAATGAGTTAGGGAATCAGGAAAAGACGTGGGTATTTTTTTTAAAAAAACAAACTTTACAGAGGTATAATTCACAGACCATAAAATGCGTCCATTTTGAGGGTACCACTAAATGGTTTTTAAATCTCCAGAGTTGCGCAACCATCACCATAATCCAGTTCTAGAATTTTCTCATCACCTCTCATAATAAGATCCCTTATGGGCATGGGTCATCTTAAAGCCCTCCAGGTGATTCTAACCTGCAGCCAGGCTGAGAGCCCTGCTCAGGGGTGGGGTCTTGGGAACCAGAGGAGGGCGGCATAAGGTGGCCCAGAGAGTGCTGGGCACCTGGTTGACACTGAAATAATGAATGTACTTAATTTAAAAGAATGTAAATGAATAGGTATACGTATAACAGAATCACTTTGCTGTACACCTAAAACTAACACAACATTGTAACTCAACGAGACTCCAATATAAAATAAAAATTAAAAAAAATGAATGTAAATGAACACCCACAGGGGCAGTTTTGGTTGTGGGGAGGCTGGGGTGTATGGGGAGAGGGATGGAGGCTGGGCCACTGAGACGGTTTGGTGGAAGCCCAGACCTTGGTCTAGAAAGGTCCATCTGGGCTGCAGGTAGCGCTGGCAGTGGGGAGTGGAGTGGGGGCTCCTCCACATTTCCACCTGGAAGGAGAGCCCTGTGCCCACTCCCCAGTCCACACATCGTACCTCCCCTGGAAGTCAGGAGGGGGGAATGGTGGCTGGGAACGGGGGTGGGTGTGGAGGAGCCTGCAGGACCCCCTGCTTGGCCCAGAGGCAGGCCCACCGGGGTCACTGTTGCAGGGGTGGGGGTGAAGCACCATCCCCGGGGACACACAGGGGGCAAAAACAGAAGAGAGGAAAGGACCCAGGGGTCCTGCCCTTTCCATCTTGGTGCAGCTCCCTGGGCCTGGGAGGACTCTGCAGAGCAGCTGGACCAGCTCCATCCTGCTCAGTGTCCGGGACCCCCAAAGTGTCCCCTTACCTTCGTTCCATCAGGACCTTGCCCGCCGCTCTGCCCCGAGGGGTGCCTCTCTCTAGTCACAGCGCCGTCCCCTGCCCCGGCCAGGCAGAATCTCTGCCACTTGGCACTCAAGTTTATCGACACCCTGTGCTTGCTGCTGGTGACTCATCTGTTTGTGCTGATATCCAGTCGTCTGAGGCTCTGGCAAGTGCTAGCGCCCACCAGGGCTGGGCTGCCGACCAAGGCTGCACGCAGAGGCCTCTGCGAAGAGCTGGTTTGTCCTCCGTCTTCTTCACCTTGGAGGGAGGACTTCGGAGTATAACACCTGCCACTTAGAGAACACTGTCTGGGCTCGGCTGCAAACAATAGACCCACTTCGGCCAGTTAAAGCAAGAGAGGGATTTGTTGAAAGACATTAAGTGTTCCAAATCCTCGTGTAGGTTGAGGGGAGTGTCAGAATGCAGTCTGCAAGCTAGGCAGCAGGAAGAGACTTCAACCACACCATGGGAGCTGCTTTGGTAACACACCAAGGCTGCCGTGTCTGTCCTGATGAAATTGGGCCCAGACATGGAAGTCCCAGCCACTGCTGAGGCCCCAGAAGGACTGATAGCCTTGCCATGGTATTTTCTAGAAGCTCAGATCCCTTGGGCACAGCGGCCACCCCACAACGCTCCATTCTGAATTTTTGTCTCCCACGGGTGTGTCTGATTGGTAGAGTGTGGGCCACGTGACCGTATCCAAGCCACAAAGAAGTACGGGAATTGGAGTTTCTGCAGTTGGCTTGGGAAGGCAGGACTCATTTGTGGGATGTTAGCAAAATGGAGAGAGGGGATTGGATGGCCAAAAAAGACAAACGCCTGCTCCACCTGTAGCATGCCAGCAGGTGGGCTGAGCACTCAATGCCTCTCATTTAATCCTCCTCCTTATAGTTAGGGAACCAAGGATCAGAGAGGGGAAGTGACTTGTCCAAGGTCTCAGGGAGCTCAGACTCCAGAACCTTTACCAAACTTCCAAAGGCAGGATTAGATGGAAAATGGCACAGAGTTCTCCAGACCCCAGCCATCTGGATGCCCTAATGCTGGCCTGGGGCCTCAGCCACAAATTAACCAATTTCGTGTGGCCAGTGCAGTCACAGGACAGGCTCTGCACCTTTGCTCACTGAGTCCTGATTGAAGCAGGAAACTACTTACATTTCGTCCATTTGTGAACAGCCAGATCATGTAAAATTCATCTGGGTACCCAAGGTCAGAAGACTTGGACTCTGATTCTGACTTCCTGTTGCATGGCCTTGAGCCTCTATTTGCTCATCTGTTAAATGAGCACCAAAATCTCGCCCCACTTCACTCCCTCCATGATTATCATTCAAATGTTAAAATGTGAATGTGAGCTGGAATAAACTCTATGCAGGGCAGTTCTCTTCTTCCTTGATCTTGTTACACATCAGCATACTGTGGATAAGGAATCTGTATGGTCTGAGTATAGCTGCAATCACTGGGGCTCATAAGGAATCATAAGCTGGGCAATAGGGGTTTTCTGTTTAGACAGTAAGTGAAGACCTGTATGCAGGAAACTATAAGACACTGATAAAAGAAATTAAAGATGATACAAACAGATGAAGAAATATGCCATGTTCTTGGATTGGAAGAATCAACATTGTGAAAATGACTCTACTACCCAAAGCAATCTACAGATTCAGTGCAATCCCTAACAAACTACCAATGGCATTTTTCACAGAACTAGAACAAAAAATTTCACAATTTGTATGGAAACAAAAAAGACCCCGAAGAGCCAAAGCAAACTTGAAAAAGAAAAATGGAGCTGGAGGAATCAGACTCCCTGACTTCAGACTATGCTACAAAGCTACAGTAATCAAGACAGTATGGTACTGGCACAAAAACAGACTATGCTACAAAGCTACAGTAATCAAGACAGTATGGTACTGGCACAAAAACAGAATTATAGATCAATGGATCAGGATAGAAAGCCTAGAGATAAACCCATGCACATATGGTCACCTTATTTTTGATAAAGGAGGCAAGAATATACAATGGAGAAAAGACAGCCTCTTCAAGAAGTGGTGCTGGCAAAACTGGACAGCTACATGTAAAAGAATGAAATTAGAACACTTCCTAACACCATACACAAAAATAAACTCAAAATGGATTAAAGATCTAAATGTAAGGCCAGACACTATAAAATTCTTAGAGGAAAACATAGGCAAAGCACTCCATGACATAAATCACAGCAAGATCCTTTTTGACCCACCTCCTAGAGAAATGGAAATAAAAACAAACAAATGAGACCTAATGAAACTTAAAAGCTTTTGCACAGCAAAGGAAAACATAAGCAAGATGAAAAGACAACCCTCAGAATGGGAGAAATTATTTGCAAATGAAGCAACTGACAAAGGATTAATCTCGAAAATTTACAAGCAGCTCATGCAGCTCAATATCAAAAAAAACAAACAACCCAATCCAAAAATGGGCAGAAGACCTAAATAGACATTTCTCCAAAGAAGATGTACAGATTGCCAACAGACACATGAAATGATGCTCAACATCATTAATCATTAGAGAAATGCAAATCAAAACTACAATGAGATATCACCTCACACCAGTCAGAATGGCCATCATCAAAACATCTACAAACAATAAATGCTGGAGAGGGTGTGGAGAAAAGGGAACCCTCTTGCACTGTTTGTGGGAATGTAAATTGATACAGCCACTATGGAGAACAGTATAGAGGTTCCTTAAAAAACTAAAAACAAAACTACCATATGACTCAGCAATCCCACTACTGGGCATATATGCTGAGAAAACCATAATTCAAAAAGAGTCATGTACCACAATGTTCATTGCAGCTCTATTTACAATAGCCAGGACGTGGAATCAACCTAAGTGTCCATTGACAGATGAATGGATAAAGAAGATGTGGCACATATATACAATGGAATGTTACTCAGCCATAAAAAGAAACGAAATTGAATTATTTGTAGTGAGGTGGATAGACCTAGAGTCTGTCATACAGAGTGAAATTAAGTCAGAAAGAGAAAGACAAATACCGTATGCTAACGCATATATATGGAATCTAAGAAAAAAGAAAAAAGTTCTGAAGAACTTAGGGGCAGGACAGGAATAAAGACGCTGACGTAGAGAATGGACTTGAGGACACGGGGAGGGGAAGGGTAAGCTGGGATGAAGTTAGAGAGTGGCATGGACATATATACACTACCAAATGTAAAATAGATAGCTAGTGGGAAGCAGCTGCATAGCACAGGGAGATCAGCTCAGTGCTTTGTGAGCACCTAGAGGGGTGGGATATGGAGGGTGGGAGGGAGACACAAGAGGGAGGAGATATGGGGATATATGTATATGTACAGCTGATTCACTTTGTTATACAGCAGAAACTAACAAACCATTGTAAACCATCCAATAAGGATGTTAAAAAAAATTTTGCTTCTTTAAAAGGGATTTTTGCTTTCATTTTCAGTACTTTGTGTAAGTTATCGTTTATCTGTCAAAATAGAGAGCACTTTTCTAAGGCATTCACATACTTGTTCTAATATTTGAAATGGACTAAAATGTATTCCCTAGCATTTAAAATTTTATGTCCTTCAGTTTACAAGCAAAACATACCAAAATAAAAGCCTCTATGTAAGTGAAATGTCTGCTCTTTTCAATAACAATGTATTTAACATTTCAGAAGTTTGATACCTATACATGTGTAATAATTATATCTTTTAAGAAGAATGAAAAAAAAAAAAAGACCGTAAGTGGGTTGAGGGCTTTGTTCTTTGCCTCGAACAGGGACCATAGGCCTGTGAGCCATTAACAGGCTCTATCTGGGACTGAAGGCCATAGGCTGTCTGCCTCACCCTGGATACTGAGAGGGAAGCCATGTGAGCTGCTTTGGGCGGAGCCATATGGCTGAGCCTGGTGTGCGAGGGGCTGGCCCGGTGCCTTGGAGCTGCTGAGGAAGGTGCTTTGATCAGGGTTATCAGAGCGCAGGGCTGCCTTGCACGGCCTTGGTGAGATGCTCCTTTATTCATTCATTTAACAAATCTGTTTAAAGTTGCTACTAAGGCTCAGTAACTAAGTCTCAGACCCCAGGACCCAAAAGATTATTTTCATGACTCCAGCTCCCAGGGGCTTAGAGTCTAGTAGGTGAAAAAGATGCAAGTTTGACAGAGCGCTTGTGGCAGAACATCTTGGTTCTTACCCTCTTCCGCTTCTTCTTTTCCCTTACCAACAGAAACTTGATTTTGTTTGGGTGGCAATATACCCCACTCAAGGGGTGGCTCAGGACTGTTTTACACTGGGGTGTTCTCAAAGTGTGGTCCCTGGGTTAGCAGCATGGCATCATCAGGAAACTCGTTAGACATGCAAATTCTTCGGCTCCGCCCTAGACCTACTGAATCAGAAGCTCCGGGGGTGGAGCCAGCAATCTTTGTTTTACAATCCCCCGTCGGTCTTACTCGTGGCACATGGCCAGTTCTTGCCCATGAGATGTAAGGAGGTATCTGCTGGGGACTTTGGGGAAATAGTTTTCTTTCTGTTCAAAAGGTCGGAGTCTTAGAAGGTGGAGCTCCTGCCTCATGCCCCATTCCTTTGCTCTGGAGGTGGTGGTGTCTGTACATATGACTGGTGTTACAGAGAGAGAGAGAGAGCGAGAGAGAGAGAGAGAGAGAGAGAGAGAGAGAGAGAGAGAGAGAGAGGCATCGCATGGCTTGGAGGAGGCGATGTCATCGATCGGCTCAGGATGGCAGAGCAGAAAAGAGCCTGAACTGCCCAACCACTTGGGGCCTTGTATGAAGAAGGGGACAGTGATGCCCTCACGGCATTGCAGCTTGTAGCCAAGAGCATCCCCAACAGATCCAGTTTCGCAAGGCTGATGAGAATCTAAGTACTGACATGAAGGTATCCCTGCCTTATAACGTTGCTCAAGTCCCTTTCTTCCTCTGTGCCTTTTCCACATCTGTAACTTAAGAGCTCTTAACCACCTCACACCCATTAGGAGAGCTAGTATCAAAGAACCCAGAAAATAACGTGTTGGTAAAGATGTGGAGAAATTGGAACCTCTGTGCCCTGTTGGTAGGGATGTAAAATGGTGCAGCCACCACAGAAAACAGTATGGGGCTTCCTCAAAAAATTAAGAATAGAATTCACATGATCCAGCAACTCTACTTCTGGGTATATGCCCCGAAGAACTGAAAACAGGGTCTCAAAGTGGTGTTGGTACACCCATATTCATCGCAGCATTATTCACAATAGCCAAAAGGTGGAAGCAAGCCAAGTGTCTATTGATGGACAGTTAAGATGGTAAGTTTTATGTTGTATTTTACCACAATTAAGAAGAAAATAACACCCCCCCACACACACCTCTTAAAATCCACCCTCTCCCTCACATCTGCTGGCAGGCGGTCCCTGTTGTTCTTGACTCTTCTCTGGGTTCTGATACCATATATCCAACAGACTTCTTGACATCTTCACCTGGATCTTTGGACGGCAGCTCAAGTTCAACATGTCTGACTCTGAACTCATGACCTTCCTCCCTGAACCAGTTCCTCCTGCCATGCTTGTCTTTGGGGTGACTGACAATTCCATTCATTATAAGTCAGAAATCACCCTCTTCCTCAACCTCCTCCCCCCAGCCAATCCACTGCAAGTTCCTGGTGATCGCCCTTCTTGTTTTTTTTTTTTTTTTTTTTGTGCGGTACGCAGGTCTCTCACTGTTGCGGCCTCTCCCGTTGCAGAGCACAGGCTCTGGACGCACAGGCTCAGCGGCCATGGCTCACGGGCCCAGCCGCTCCGCGGCATGTGGGATCTTCCCGGACCGGGGCACAAACCCGTGTCCCCTGCATCGGCAGGCGGACTCTCAACCACTGCGCCACCAGGGAAGCCCTGCTGGAAGATTTTTAATCACAGTTTCAATTTCAGTGCTTGCAATTGGTCTGTTTGTGCTTCTTCCTGGTTCAGTCTCGGAAGGTTGTGCTTTTCTAAGAATTTGTCCATTTCTTCCAGGTTGTCCATTTTATTGGCATGCAGTTGCTTGTAGTAATCTCTCAGGTTCCTTTGCATTTCTGCAGTGTCAGTTGTTACTTCTCCTTTTTCATTTCTAATTCTATTGATTTGAGTCTTCTCCGTTTTTTTCTTGATGAGTCTGGCTAATGGTTTATCAATTTTGTTTATCTTCTCCAAGAACCAGCTTTTAGTTTTATTGATCTTTGCTATCGTTTCCTTCATTTCTTTTTCATTTATTTCTGATCTGATCTTTATGATTGCTTTCCTTCTGCTAAATTTGAGTTTTTTTTGTTCTTCTTTCTCTAATTGCTTTAGGTGTAAGGTTAGGTTGTTTATTTGAGATTTTTCTTGTTTCTTGAGGTAGGATTGTATTGCTATAAATTTTCCTCTTAGAAGTGCTTTTGCTGCATCCCATAGGTTTTTGGGCCATCATGTTTTCATTGTCATTTTTTTCTAGATATTTTTTGTTTTCCTCTTTGGTTTCTTCATTGATCTCTTGGTTATTTAGTAGTGTATTGTTTAGCCTCCATTTTTTACAGTTGTTTTCCTGTAATTGATATCTAGTCTCACAGTGTTGTGGTTGGAAAAGATACTTGAAATGATTTCAATTTTCTTAAATTTACCAAGGCTTGATTTGTGATCCGAGATATGATCTATCCTGGAGAATGTTCCATGAGCAGTTGAGAAGAAAGTGTAATCTGTTGGTTTTGATGGAATGTCCTATAAATATCAATTAAGTTCATCTTGCCTAATGTGTCATTTAAAGCTTGTGTTTATTTATTTTCATTTTGGATGATCTGTCCATTGGTGAAAGTGAGGTGTTAAAAGTCCCCTACTATTATTGTGTTACTGTCGATTTCGCCTTTTATGACTGTTAGCATTTGCCTTATGTATTGAGGTGCTCCTATGTTGGGTGCATAAGTATTTACAATTGTTATATCTTCTTCTTGGATTGATCCCTTGATCATTATGTAGCATCCTCTTTTGTCTCTTGTAATAGTCTTTATTTAAAGACAATTTTGTCTAGTATGAGAATTGCTACTCCAGCTTTCTTTCGATTTCCGTTGCATGGAATATCTTTTTCCATCCCTCACTTTCAGTCTGTAAGTGTCTCTAGGTCTGAAGTGGGTCTCTTGTAGACTGCATATATATGGGTCTTGTTTTTGTATGCATTCAGCCAGTCTGTGTCTTTTGGTTGGAGCATTTAATCCATTTATATTTAAGGTAATTATCAATATGTATGTTCCTATTACCATTTTCTTAGTTGTGTTGGTTTTTTTTAAAAAAATAAATTTATTTATTTATTTTTGGCTGCATTGGGTCTTCGTTGCTGCTCACGGGCTTTCTTTAGTTGTGTCAAGCAGGGGCTACTCTTCATTGTGGTGTGTGGGCTTCTCATAGTGGCAGCTTCTCTTGTTGCGGAGCACGGGCTCTAGGCGCGCAGGCTTCAGTATTTGTGGTACACGGGCCTAGTTGCTCCACGGCATGTGGAATCTTCCTGGACTAGGGCTTGAACCTTTGTCCCCTGCATTGGCAGGCAGATCCTTAACCACTGCACCACCAGGGAAGTCCTTGGGTTTGTTTTTGTAGGTCTTTTCCTTCTTTGTGTTTCCTGCCTAGAGAAGTTCCTTTAGCATTTGTTGTAAAGCTGGTTTGCTGGTGCTGAATTCTCTGAACTTTTGCTTGTCTGTAAAGGTTTTAATTTCTCCACTGAATCTGAATGAGATCCTTGCCAGGTAATCTTGGTTGTAGGTTTTTCTCCTTCATCACTTTAAATATGTCTTGCCACTCTCTTCTGGCTTGCAGAGTTTCTGCTTAAAGATCAGCTGTTAACCTTATGGGGATTCCTTTGCATGTTATTTGTTGTTTTTCCCTTGCTGCTTTTAACATGTTTTCTTTGTATTTAATTTTTGTTAGTTTGATTAATATATGTTTTGGTGTGTTTCTCCTTGGATTTATCCTGTATGGGACTCTCTGTGCTTCCTGGACTTGATTGCCTATTTCCTTTCCCATGTTAGGGAAGTTTTCAACCATAATCTCTTCAAATATTTTCTCAGACCCTTTCTTTTTCTCTTCTTCTTCTGGGACCCTTATAATTCAAATGTTGGTGCATTTAATGTTGTCCCAGTGGTTTCTGAGACTGTCCTCAATTCTTTTCATTCTTTTTTATTCTGCTCTGCAGTAGTTATTTCCACTATTTTATCTTCCAGGTCGCTTATCCATTCTTCTGTCTCAGTTATTCTGGTATTGATTCCTTCTAGAGAATTTTTAATATCATTTATTGTGTTGTTCATCATTGTTTGTTTGCTCTTCACTTCTTCTAGGTCCTTGTTAAACGTTTCTTGTATTTTCTCCATTCTATTTCCAAGATTTTTGATCATCTCTACTATCATTACTCTGAATTCTTTTTCAGGCAGACTGCCTATTTCCTCTTCATTTGTTTGGTCTGGTGGGTTTTTACCTTGCTCCTTCATCTGCTGCATATTTCTCTGTCTTCTCATTTTGTTTAACTTACTGTGTTTTTGGTCTCCTTTTCACAGGCTGCAGGTTAACAGTTCCCGTTGTTCTTGGTGTCTGCCCCCAGTGGGTGAAGTTGGTTCAGTGGCTTATGTAGGCTTCCTGGTAGAAGGGACTGATGCCTGTGTTCTGGTGGGTGGGGCTGGATCTTGTCTTTGTGGTGGGCAGGGCTGTGTCCGGTAGTGTGTTTTGGGGTGTCTGTGAACTTAGTATGATTTTAGGCAGCCTCTCTGCTAATGGGTGGGGTTGTGTTCCTGTCTTGCTAGTTGTTGGCCTGGGGCATCCAGCACTGGAGCTTGCTGGCCGTTGGGTGGAGCTGGGTCTTAGCGTTGAGACTGAGATCTCTGGGAGAGCTCTCGCCGATTGATATTATGTGGGGCTGGGAAGTCTCTGGTGGTCCAGTGTCCTGAACTTGGCTCTCCCACCTCAGAGGCTCAGGCCTGACACCAGGCCACAGCACCAAGACCCTGTCAGCCACACGGCTCAGAAGGGAGAAAAAAAGAAAACAAAATAAAATTTAAAAAATTTAAGAAATTATTAACATAAAAAAAATAATTAAAAAAAAATGAGTGCAACCAAACCAATAAAGAAATCCACCAATGATAAGAAGTACTAAAAACTAAACTAAGATAAACATAAATATCAGAAAGAAATCAGTGGCAGACAGCAAACCCCAAGTCTACAGTTACTCCAAAATTCGCCGCCTCAATTTTGGGATGATTCGTTGTCTATTCAGGTATTCCACAGATGCAGGCTACATCAAGTTGATTGTGGGAATTTAATCCACTGCTTCTGAGGCTGCTGGGAGAAATTTCCCTTTCTCTTCTTTGTTAGCACAGCTCCCCGGGTGCCGCTTTGGTTTTGGCCCTGCCTCTGCACGTAGGCTGCCCTCAGGCATCTGTTCCCTGCCCAGACAGGAGGGGGTTAAAGCAGTGGCTGATGACGGGGCTCTGGCTCACTCAGACCGGGGGAGGGAGGGGTACAGTAGTTATAATTGCAAGGCGGGGCGAGCCTGCAGTGGCAGAG
>NW_020837985.1:17767246-17768915 GCF_003676395.1 Aethalodelphis obliquidens | reverse complement strand
AAATAAAGATGGTCACGGCCCTGCAGCTGTCACAGAGGCTAGTTGAAGGCTCAAGCACGCTCTGCCCTGCCAGTCGTGGGGTACAGACCCAGCCTGCTCAGCTGCCTCAGCCGAGCCTTCCGCCGCCCCAGCCGCTCGTGGGAGAAGCACGTCTGAGTGTCAGTTGCAGGTCATGCCTGTGCTACTTCCGGACTGGGGGTCTTGTGTTATCCTGCTGGTATCTTGCTCTGGGCTGAGGCTTACATTTTGCTATCTACTCTTCCATAAGCACTTCACCATATTCCTGAATGCCTATGCCTTCCAGAGGCCCCAGTTCTAGAACCCTGGATTTGGGAAACAGTCAGCCGTCTCTGTGCACAATCACAAAGCTGCCGTCTGACCCAAGTCCACTTCTTGTATGTCTTAATTCTGCTCCACCTGGGGCTGATTGGGGAGGTGCTGGGTCTATAGTCCATAGAGATCTGGGAGACATGATCCCCCTCTCGCAGGCCTGCACTGACTTGCCTTTGCCTGTTAGTCCAAGTCATGCTCTATACAACATCTGTGGTTTTCTCCTCTAGAAAAATATATGCCCAGAAGCAGCAGCATCTCTTCAGACCACAGTCAGGATGGCCCTCCTGGAATGAGCCTCAATCCTGCCTCACTGGACTCTCCCGCCCTCTGCCTGACAAGGACCAGGCCTTGGGTGTGGTCAGTCTCCCCTCCGGTCTGACTGGGCCTTCCTGACCAGAGAACCCAGGAATACCCCTGAGCCTGTGGACTCAAGCATGTGCTGTGGGCAAATGTGCTGATGCATCAAAAAAATGCTGGGACTCTCCAAGACCATGAAAAATCACACACAACACGAACCATAAATAACAGCCAGGCTTGTTCTACGCTGTGTGAAAACTGTCAATTTTTCACTACACTGGAACACACTCAGAGATGCTCTGGGCCTGGAAGAGCCCCAGGGCCCTGGTGCTGCCCAGACCGGAAAGGGCCTCACATAACGCCTTCTGGATCTTCACTGTGATGGGATGGGGGCTCCAGGGAGACTGCATAAGAAGTGGGTGTGGGAGCCCAGCCAAGCACCCAGGATTTTGGGGCCTGGAAAGCTCCAGAGTATTCCCCTTGCTGAACGTGGATTCAGAGTCCCAGGTGCTCTGTGGGTAGCAGGATCCTCCCATGAGGACGCTGACCATCTCCTCCAGACCTCTGCCACACAAAGAGTGACCAAACACAGAGCTGCGCCACAGGGACGCGGGCAGGCCAGGGAGCCTGAGGGAGAGGAGGCGGGAAGCGGCGGCACCCCAGTTCCATGGTCTTCTCGTCCCCCTGGAGCCCCCGCCCTGGGGCACAGTTCACTCCCGGGCTCACCGTGAGTGACGCGCTGAGCAGGCCTGAGTCTTACCGACGGCCAGATCTCTCAGGCCCTCTGCGTCCTGTGTTTTGCTGCAGAGAGTACACCCTTAGTAACTCCTCAAGTCACAGATCGAGAGGGTGAATGAATGAATGAGCAAGGGAATGAGTGAGCGATGAAGGAACAGACAAATCGGCAGATGGTGGATCCGTGCTGCCGTGCTGACCCCGAGGACGAAATGTCACAGGTGTGCAAGCATCTCCCACGAAACACAGTCTCCACCGCCTCCTGACCCCAAGCCACTCCATTCAGGACACCCTTGCTCCACAC
>NW_020837985.1:17766261-17767236 GCF_003676395.1 Aethalodelphis obliquidens | reverse complement strand
AACCCTAACAAGAAGCCTATCCCTAACCCTAACCTGTACCCTAACCCAAACCCTAACCCTAACCCTAACCTGTACCCTAACACTAACCCGTACCCTAACCCATACCCTAACCCTAACCCATCACCGTACCCTAACCTGTACCCTAACCCATACACTAACCCATACCCTAACCCGTACCCTAATCCTAACCCGTACCCTAACCCTAACCCGTGCCCTAACCCATACCCTAATCCTAACCCATACCCTAACACTAACCCATACCCTAACCCTAAACCGTAGCGATACCCTAAACTGTACGCTAACCCTAACCCGTACCCTAACCCTAACTCTAACCCAAACCCATACCCTAAACAGTACCCTAATCCTAACCCGTACCCTAACCCTAACCGTCGCCGTACCCTAACCTGTACCCTAAATCATATCCGTACCCTAACCCTAACCCGTACCCTAACCCGTACCCTAATCCTAACCCATACCCTAACACTAACCCATGCCCTAACTGGTATCCTAACCCTAACCCGTAGCCATACCTAACCTGTACCCTAAACAGTACCCTAACCCTAACCCTAACCTGTACCCTAACACTAACCCACACACTAACCCTAACCCGTACCCTAACCCTAACCTGTACCCTAACCCTAACCCGTACCCTAACCCATACCATAACCCTAACCCGTAGCCATACCCTAACCCGTACCCTAACCCTAAACCTAGCCCTAACCTGTACCCTAATACTAACCTGTATCCTAACCCTAACCCGTACCCTAAACCCTAATCCTTATCCGTGACTTAATTTTTTCTTTTGTATTTTAAAAAATATTTTTCTGGGGTTAAAACAAATTAGCAAAAAAACAAAATAAAACAGAAAGTAACCTGAGTGTCCCTCAAAAGCTAAGTCTGAAATACTTGGTACTTCTGTTCTATGGACTGTTATGTAGCCTATAAAATGTGTGAGAGCTAAGTCTGTTTTTCTAC